>NW_018408879.1:307834-367444 GCF_002113885.1 Mizuhopecten yessoensis
AATCAAACTAGTCCAGTACCTACATAATCAAACCAGTCCATTACCTCCACAATCAAACCAGTCCAGTACCTCCACAATCAAACCAGTACAGTACCTCCAAAATCAAACCAGTCCATTACCTCCACAATATAATAAGTCCAGTACTTCCACAATCAAACCAGTCCAGTACCTCCACAATCAAAGCAGTCAAGTACCTCCACAATCAAACCAGTCCATTACCTCCACAATCAAACTAGTCCAGTACCTACATAATCAAACCAGTCCATTACCTCCACAATCAAACTAGTCCAGTACCTCCACCATCACACCAGTCCAGTACCTCCATAATCAAACCAGCCCAGTACCTCCACAATCAATCCAGTCCATTACCTCCAAAATTTAATTAGTCCAGTACTTCCACAATCACACCAGTCCAGTACCTCAATATTCAAACTAGTCCAGTACCTCCACCATCACACCAGTCCAGTACCTCAATATTCAAACTAGTCCAGTACCTCCACGATCAAACTAGTTTATTACATCCACAATCAAACCAGTGCCGTACCTCTACAATCAAACCAGTCCAGAACCTCCACAATCAAAGCAGTCCAGTACCTACACAATCAAACAAGTCCATTGCCCCCACAATCAAACCAGCCCATTACCTCCAAAATAAAACCAGTCCAGTACCTCCACAAGCAAACAAGTCCATTACCCCCACAATCAAACCAGCCCAGCCAGTACCTCCACTATTTAACTAGTCCATTACCTCCAAAATTTAATTAGTCCAGTTCACCCACAATCAAACTAGGCCATTACATCCACAATCAAAGCAGTCAAGTCCCTCCACAATCAAAGCAGTCCATTCCCTCCACAATCAAAGCAATCCATTACCTCCACAATCTAACCAGTCCATTACCTCCAAAATTTAATTAGTCAAGTACCTCCACAATCAATCCAGTCCATTACCTCCAAAATTTAATTAGTCAAGTACCTCCACACTCAAACCAGTCGAGTAACTCCACAATCAAACTAGTTAATTACCTCCACAATCAAAGTACCTCCACAATCAATCCAGTCCATTACCTCCAAAATCAACCCAGCCCAGTCCCGCCACAATCGAACCAGTCCAGTACCTACAAAGTCAAACCAGTTCATTGCCTCCACAATCAAACTAATCCAGTACCTCCACAATTGAACCAGTCCAGTACCTACACAATCAAACCAGTCAAATCCCTCCACAATCAAACCAGTCGAGTACCTCCTCAATCAACCTAGTCCATTACCTCCAAAATTTAATTAGTCCAGTACTTCCACAATCACACCAGTCCAGTACCTCAATATTCAAACTAGTCCAGTACCTCCTCAATCAACCTAGTCCATTACCTCCACCATTTAATTAGTCCAGTACTTCCACAATCACACCAGTCCAGTACCTCAATAATCAAACTAGGCCAGTACCGACATAAGCAAACCAGCCCATTACCTCCACAATTCAATTAGTCCAGTACCTCAACAATCAAACTAGTCCATTACCTCCCCAATTTAATTAGTCCAGTACTTCCACAATCAAACCAGTGCCGTACCTCTACAATCAAACTAGTCCATTACCTCCAAAATCAACCCAGCCCAGTCCCCCCACATTAAAGCCAGTCCATTACCTCCAAAATCAACCCAGCCCAGTCCCCCCACATTAAAGCCAGTCCATTACCTCCAAAATCAACCCAGCCCAGTCCCGCCACAATCAAACCAGTCGAGTCCCTCCTCAATCAAACCAGTCCAGGACTTCCACAATCAAATAAGTCAAGTGCCTACATAATCAAACTATTCCAGTACCTCCACAATAAAACTAGTTTATTACCTACACAATCAAACTAGTCTATTACCTCCACAATCACACCAGTCCAGTACCTCAACCATCAAAGCAGTCAAGTACCTCCACAATCAATCCAGTCCATTACCTCCAAAATCAAACTAGTCCAGTACCTCCATAATCAAACCAGCCCATTACCTCCAAAATAAAACCAGTCCAGTACCTCAATAATCAAACTAGGCCAGTACCGACATAAGCAAACCAGCCCATTACCTCCACAATTCAATTAGTCCAGTACCTCCACGATCAAAGTAGTTCATTGCCTCCACAACCAAACCAGTCCATTACCACCACAATATAATAAGTCCAGTTCTTCCACAATCAAACCAGTACAGTACCCCCACAATCAAACCAGTCGAGTACCTCCTCAATCAACCTAGTCCATTACCTCCAAAATCAACCCAGCCCAGTCCCGCCACAATCAAACCAGTCGAGTCCCTCCTCAATCAAACCAGTCCAGAACCTACATAATCAAACCAGCCCATTTCCTCCACAATAAATCCAGTCCAGTACATCCATAATCAAACTAGCCCAGTATCTCAAAAAGCAAACTAACCCAGTACCTCCACAATCCAACCCGTCCAGTACCTCCACAACCAAACCAGTCTAGTACCTCCACAATCAAATCAGTACAGTACCTCCACAGTCAAACCACTCCATTACCTCCACAATTTAATCAGTCCAGTACCTCCACAAGCAAACAAGTCCATTACCCCCACAATCAAACCAGTCGAGTACCTCCTCAATCAACCTAGTCCATTACCTCCAAAATCAACCCAGCCCAGTCCCCCCACATTAAAGCCAGTCCATTACCTCCAAAATCAACCCAGCCCAGTCCCGCCACAATCAAACCAGTCAATTACCTCCACAATCAAACCAGTCCAGGACTTCCACAATCAAATAAGTCAAGTGCCTACATAATCAAACTATTCCAGTACCTCCACAATCAAACCAGTGCCGTACCTCTACAATCAAACTAGTCCATTACCTCCACAATCAAACTAGCCCAGTACCTCCACAATCAAACTAGTCCAGTACCTCCACAAGCAAACAAGTCCATTACCTCCACAATGAAACCAGTCCAGTACCTCCACAATCAAACCAATCCAGTACATCCACAATCAAACTAGCCAAGTACCTCCACAATCAAACTTACCCAGTACCTCCACAATCAAACCAGTCGAGTACCTCCTCAATCAAACTAGTCCATTACCTCCACAATCAAACTAGTCCAGTACCTCCACAATCAAACCAGTCTAGTACATCCACAATCAAACCAGTACAGTACCTCCACAATCAAACTAACCCAGTACCTCCACAATCAAACCAGTACAGTACCTCCAAAATCAAACTAGTCCAGTACCTCCACAATCAAACCAGTCCAGTACCTCCACAATCAAACTAGTCCAGTACCTCCACAATCAAACCAGTCCAGTACCTCCATAATCAAACAAGTCCAGTACCTCCACAATCAAACTAGTCCAGTACTTCCACAATCAAACCAGTCCAGTACCTCCACAATGAAACTAGTCCAGTACCTCTACAATCAAACCAGTCCAGTACCTCCACAATCAAACTAGTCCAGTACCTCCACAATCAAACCAGTCCAGTACCTCCACAATCAAACTAGTCCAGTACCTCCACAATCAAACCAGTCCAGTACCTCCACAATTAAACCAGTCCAGTACCTCCACAATGAAACTAGTCCAGTACCGCCACAATCAAACCAGTCCAGTAACTCCACAATCAAACTAGTCCAGTACCTCCACAATCAAACCAGTCCAGTACTTCCACAATCAAACTAGTCCAGTACCTCCACAATCAAACCAGTCCAGTACCTCCACAATCAAACCAGTCCAGTACCTCCACAATCAAACCAGTGCATTACCTCTACAATCAAATTAGTTCATTACCTCCATAAACTAATTTAAATATCGATGCTTTGGGGATTTTGTTTAACATAAAAGCTACCTAAAGGTGCGGAAATCAGTTTTGCTTGATCAATGCCTAATATTACGTTACAGAGCAGCCCAGGTATTACGTTTCACCTCATGTTATGACACCTTCATATTGAAATGGAATATGCTCGCATTATTTTATTGATTAGTTTAACGATAAAACCTGAAAACGTATATAAAGGTCTGTTAGAAGATACATTTATATGTTGTCGACGTACAGGTACACCAATTAAAACATTACCACTGCCACGTACATATATAGAAATCCAGTATACCACTGCAGCTAGACTGGCCATCAGCCCCTAAGTTTTTATGAAGAATTTCTCAGCAGCATTTTACTACTAGCTTATCTCCCCCTAGTTTAGAACTTAGAATCAGACATCCAAGTGATCAAAATTATAAGAGTTATTTTCCTTTCTTGATTATTTAATATTCTAGAGACGGTGGCCAGTCTACACTGCCACGTACATATATAGAAATCCAGTATACCACTGCCACGTACATAATATAGTAATTCAGTATACCCAGTATACCTTTCAGGTTTTACAATAGAAATGATACCTTTCTTTGTCAAATGTAACTTGACAACCATTCCTATTTTTTTTAAATCTCGCCAGCCAAGACGTCGTACATCAGACACCTGGTTTGGAGCGGGTTTACGTCGTCAGAATTACAATAAATACAGGTGTCACCTTTCTCAGGTAGATTTACCCAACGCCTGGTCAAGGTCTGAGTAAGTTGTTGTAATCAGCAAAGTGAAATGTAAGCTAAGTCATATGATATTTTGAAATGGTATTACTGGAGGCTTTCATTGATCTCTGGGTTTTAGGATAACAGACATGGACAAGTTACTTAGCTCTGTGGCTTTTCCTCGTGACTTGATAACCAACTAATCTAGTGGTTAGTAACGGTTTACCGTAAGATGCCGGTAGTTAGTTATAACAGGTCTACAAACTTTCCATTGTGTACTACAAAACATTCAAAATAACAATCAATGTCAATCCTTCATACATTTCTGTAATTCGCATAATTCACATATTCAATACTGGTAGGAGAAAACTGAATGATCATCCAGGTTTATGGTTAATGACGTATTTTTAAAGGACTTAAGTCCGCGGAAAGATTATTGTAAACAACCGATTTACGAATCACTGTGCGCGAACGAGAAATACTAGCATTATGGAGTAATGGTGATAAATGTCCAACAAATGTTAGAGAACGTATTATAATAAAAACTAAAAAAAGTGATATAATGTTACACAATCAGCAAACAAAAATAATTCCACATCCTGAACATCAGTGTATTAGATTCTATTTCGCTATGATAATATGCGATGGAGTGTTGGGGTATCTTGCAGTCTTCCGAATTGAGTTTTCATTATCAGAATGGATTGCTTAATTAAGAGGGCAACACCTGTACGATATATAGTTAAGAGTTTTGTATCGTGGTTCTCTGAGCATGGCTTGTGACTCTGAGCATGGCTTGTGACTCTGAGCATGGCTTGTGACTGCTCCTTGTTCGGAGGGTTTTGAATTTGAGCAAAAGGTTTGAAAAACGTTCCAGATTGTGTTACATTGTACAAATTACAAGAGGAAATATTTCTTTAACAAACGGTTGGCCACTTAGAGGAGTTCGGACCATGTCCATGTCTTTGACCACATCAACAACACAGTCACACTTCGGACGCAGGTAAGTGGAGGTAGGGAGCGATACATCAACAATACAATCACACTTCGGACGCAGGTCAGTGGAGGTAGGGAGCGATACGTCAATAATGACAGTAGCACTTTCAGGCATATGTGGAGTATATGGACAATACCATATGGACCTTAACTTCAATGCCGATATGAATAATGCAGAAGGATGATTCGGTCGACGTGTCTAAATAACGAAGTTGGCACAAACCTTTTACGGAAAATATATACATCATAATATACAGTATGTAGGTGAGTTAAAGTGACTTGTGTTATTTCATCTGACCATCTTTTATCACACTGACACTGATAAGTTAGGGTACTTAACGGCTCTGAAAACAGTGGGGCATCCGGACAGGACGATCACGTGTCCAATACCCACCAATCACATGGATGACCTGGGACCTATCGATCACGACCCAACTGGACGTTACCGCAGGTATACAGACCTACCGGCGCGTGTGTTGACGTGTTCGCTACCAAACAGTACATGCTTTTTTTAAACGTGACGGTTAATTTTGGATTTGAGTTTCCAATTTCCCCAAAATGATTCTTTTATTTAATGTCTAGCGACAGAGGCCATCAGTTGAATGCCAGTGACACATAAATGGTACCACTTTGTTAAATTCTCTGTGAAGCTTTTATGATCGAAGGCTACAGTTTCGACAAAATATGTTTCAAACCAACAAATAAAGCGTATCTAATACGTCCCTGAAACAATACGAGATTGCTTCTTATGGCATTTCACACGGAAAAGATGCAACCTCATACAGACAGCTCACGGCACTTTAAAATCATTGTTAGGCTTTTCTTCACCGCGAACATTCCGTTTAATTAGAGTTAATCATGTAAGTTACATATTGAACCATGTTGTGAAATTGACACGCATTATGTTAATACTAATATCCCAGACCAACGCGGGACCACGAAATACTTTTATCTGAGAGCGTCGACATCGCGTGACAAGGCAGGGTTAACTACACGACAAGAACACCAATCATATGTTACAGTGATTCCAGGGTTTCCCAACCTTTTCAATCGCCTGAATATTCCGTGTCTCCTACATTTGTAAGACACCTAGACATCAAATTACGCATGTTCATATTTCTGTATTGTCCCTTGAGATTAGCTATCCTGACCCCACGGGATTACCTTGCCTGACCCCGTCACAGACGATGCCATCTCTTCCCGTGGGGGTACAAGGTTACACTGAAGGCACAGCGAGACATTCTCACGTGAAACGTAGACTTTATTACGACAATTAGTAAGATATCTCATACAAGCCTGATTAAGTATGCATGAGTACACACTGATGCCAAACGACATGTCTTTAGAACGTCTCTCTCAAAGGAACGATCGTTTTAACTGCGACGTGCACGCTTAGAGTAAAGTACGAATTGTGTGTACTGCTTCGGAGTCGGCATCAGACATCTTCTGATAGCTGTTCAACTCATCAAGGAAATTTCCAGTAATTCTAGTGATATTTGTCCTTTGAATTAATAATAAATGGGTAATCATAAGAAATGATCAGTCTGAATCCACTTCTATCCCTAATTATCTATCAAGCTATTTTAATGTTCTGATTAATACCGCTGTCGACTGACTGGGAACTGCCGATAACAAATCGTGGTCGCCTCTAGCCTCAACCAAGCAAACACATGACAGATGGAGCATTGATTTCGAAACGAAATGCAACCAAAGCAAAAACTCCAAAAACACTACACCAACCGTGCGATGTCCAGCCCGAGTACAATACGGAGCTCATCGCAACACATTGATATTTGGATTGGTAAGCAACACGTTGACATTTGGATTGGTAAGCAACACGTTGACATTTGGATTGGTAAGAAACACATTGACATTTGGATTGGTAAGGAACACATTGACATTTGGATTGGTATTATACACGTTGACATTTGGATTGGGAAGCAACACGTTGACATTTGGAGTGGTAAGCAACACGTTGACGTTTGGATTTGTAAGAAACCAGTTGACATTTGGATTGGTAAGAAACACATTGACATTTGGATTGGTATTATACACGTTGACATTTGGATTGGGAAGCAACACGTTGACATTTGGATTGGTAAGAAACACATTGACATTTGGATTGGTAAGGAACACATTGACATTTGGATTGGTACGCAACACATTGACATTTGGATTGGTAAACAACACGTTGACATTTGGATTGGCAAGCAACACATTGACATTTGGGTTGGTAAGCAACACGTTGACATTTTGATTGGTAAGCAACACGTTGATATTTGGATTGGTAAGCAACACATTGACATTTAGATTGGTAAGGAACACGTTGACATTTGGATTGGGAAGCAACACGTTGACATTTGGAGTGGTAAGCAACACATTGACATGTGGATTGGTAAGCAACACGTTGGCATTTGGATTGGTAAGCAACACATTGACATGTGGATTGGTAAGCAACACGTTGGCATTTGGATTGGTAAGCAACACCTTGACATTTGGATTGCTAAGCAACACATTGACATTTGGATTGGTAAGCAACACATTGACATTTAGATTGGTAAGCAACACGTTGACGTTTGGATTGGTAAGCAACACGTTGACATTTGGATTGGTAAGCAACACATTGACATTTGGATTGGTAAACAACACGTTGACATTTGGATTGGTAAGCAACACGTTGACATTTTGATTGGTAAGCAACACGTTGACATTTGGATTGGTAAGAAACACATTGACATTTGGATTGGTAAGCAACACATTGACATTTGGATTGGTAAGCAACACGTTGAAATTTGGATTGGTAAGCAGCACATTGACATTTGGATGGGTAAGCAACACGTTGATATTTGGATTGGTATGCAACACATTGACATTTAGAGTGGTAAGCAACACGTTGATATTTTGGTTGGTAAGAAACACATTTACATTTTGATTTGTAATAAACACATAGACATTTGGATTGGTAAGAAACTCATTGACATTTGGATTGGTACGCAACACGTTGATATTTGGATTGGTATGCAACACATTGACATTTAGAGTGGTAAGCAACACGTTGACGTTTGGATTTGTAAGAAACCAGTTGACATTTGGATTGGTAAGCAACACGTTACCGTAAATGCCCCTCCCCCAGCTTAGGTCATATGACACTAGTATCATCCAGTTGGTGGAGCAACACAACATGTCATATGAGGACGGAGCCATTAATGATGAATCAAATTTAATGCTTTCACAACTTGGGCAAGGTTCAAGTTAAGAAGCGTATATACCAAGCGTTGTAATGCGTATAGCACATCAATGGGTCTCAGTTCAGTCCCCATCCACCTACCTCCTTCATGTAAGGCATCCGCTGTAGATGTTAAGTTACCTTTTCTGGTCACTTTTTTTGTTGACAGAATACTACATGAAGAAGAACTGTGTTGATCCCATCTCAGCAGTGACAACAATAAGTCCGAAACAAAGGAAATAACATGGAATAACTTTCATTGTCAGAACAATTACATATCATTTTGTTGTTCAGTCTTTTATTAAGAGATCGGAAATGAAATTTTCAAATATTTCAACAAAACCTATCCGTAGTTGTTTCATCACACAAAACACGGTCTTCCTGAATGATGTTCAGACTCCCTCTTTACCCTGTCCAGCGTACACAATTTGGAAGCGGGTTATATATTTTTCATGGATTCAATTTATTTTGTATGTTTTCATTATCGCCATTTCTTTGGGGGTTTTCCTGTTGGGAGTTATTGACTACCGTATGGAATAGATTGCAAGCCCGCACAACTTCGTGTAATATCACGTAATTTCATCACAAGATACCTTTCACTAGTGTATGAATATTTAACACCAATTTCTGTCATTGATGTATACTTTGCCAAATTCTGATTGTCAATAAGCCAGGTAAGGTAATAGAACACCGGTCCAGGTGTTTAAAATGCTTGCTATGACAAACATGTTTTACCGAGTTCGCCGCCAGGCCGTCCTCTCAAACAGCAAGGTGATATGACAGCTTTTGTCAGGATTTATTTGGAGTCATATTATATTTCTAGGAATGTTGGTTTGTTCTGTACAAACATGCTATTTTTAATAATATAAGAGAATTAATATTGATTTATATTTTTTTTATTAAGATTAACATAATTCTTATATAAAACTACTACATGCACATGTACAATAGTTATAATACAATACTACAGTTATATATTGGTACTGTGTAGATAAAGTGGATTTATTTTTCAACAATTATGAAACAGGTTTTTCCAAATCACTCTTTTTGACCCGGATGTTAGGTGTTAATCTCCGAGGGAAGCAGGAAAAATTAATGGTATTTCGATGTTATCCAGAAACAAACTGGCCAGGTAACAGAAATCATAGGCGAGACTGTTTATAGATGGGAACTTAATAACTATAGGTCATAGCCTGGACACTTGTTCTAATCAATATCATTTAACTTATGCAAGCCGTATGTGAGACATAAGTTAGACTGTGGATATCACTACTTAAATAGACATACCTTGAAACTTTCTACAATTTAATCCAGCTATCCACACTTGCAATAAAAAAAAGTAACATGTATTATACATAATTCATAACATGGGGGTTTTAAATCAATTTTTAGAACGAGGAGCTTCAGACTTCGCATCGTTCAATAGAAATAGATAACCTGATTAGTGCCCATCTGTGCTGGATTTCTCGGGCTGTGAGGTATTGTAAATGGTGTGAAATGATTTGCCGTGTGTTTTCGTCCGAGACATATAATTGAATAAATATATAAATCTTGTTTATTTTTCTATCACTGTCAGATTCTGAAGAGATGTCATTAACACACCAATGAGACAGCATACACCAGGTCGTACAAAGATTGTAGCCTATACAACAATTCTCACGTATGCTATACATCAGATGTGTCGTATGCACACATTTAAATAAATCAGCTATACTTTGGAATGTGGGCTGCGAATAAAGGAGCATAACAGGATTGCAGAAACGCAGACAGAAATATACATGCAAACACACAGAACGAAATATACATACGGACATAAAGACAGAAATATACATACGGACATAAAGACAGAAATATACATACGGACATACAGACAGAAATATACATACAGACATACAGACAGAAATATACAAACGGACATACAGACAGAAATATACAAACGGACATACAGACAGAAATATACATACAGACATACAGACAGAAATATACATACAGACATACAGACAGAAATATACATAAAGACAGAAATACACATACAGACAGAAATATACATACAGACATACAGACAGAAATATACAAACGGACATACAGACAGAAATATACAAACGGACATACAGACAGAAATATACATACAGACGTACAGACATAAATATACATACAGACATACAGACAGAAATATACATATAGACATACAGACACAACTACATATACATACATACAGACAGAAATATACATACAGACATATGCCCAGACATACAGATAGACACACAATAACATGTACGGACATATACATAGACATACATACATACATATTCATATAGACATATGCACAGACGTACAGACAGAAATATACATACATACATATGTCAATATATACAGACATACAGACAGACACACACACACACACACACACACACACACACAAACATAGACAGACATACATTACAGACATATGCCCAGACATACAGACATACAGACACACACACAAGCATAGACAGACATACATTACAGACATATGCCCAGACACACACACACACACACACACACACACACACACAAACATAGACACAAACATAGACAGACAGACATTACAGACATATGCCCAGACATACAGGCAGACATACAAAACATAGAAAGACATATACACAGTTACGTCATGACTTGTAAGACCACAGGAAAGTTATCACTAGTTGGACAATAGGTGTTGAAATCAACTTATAACTAATATTCCAATTCAAAATCTTTAGCTTAATTTATACTGCCAAAATTGCTGCATATTTCATCCAATGATCACTTTATTTAGCATGTTTCGGAGCAGTTACATGTGTTACTTATCCATGTACAGGGAAGTAGTGTGGTTGGATATCAAGTTTCTTTTTCTGAAATTTTAACTTTGATTAGGGAAGTGTTTGCTGAAATTAACATTAGATTGAATATTTCAAACCAGTTAAAAGTATACCTTTATGGACCGTTATGGACTTTTGTGATGGTTAATATGATTTGATATGTGATATCTGAAAAAGTAATCATGACCGAGGCGCAGCCTAGGTTGATATGAATTATCAGGTTCAGATAAAAGATACCTTATGGGGGAGGAGTAGATTAGTCTGCCATTAAAGACGTAGAGTAGAATTGCTCTGGTCATAGTCGTTAAAATGACACAAAACACAGTCGTATGTTATGGTACGTTAATTCCGACGTCTCGATAGAAAAAAAGACACAATTTAATTTTCATTTCCTGTGCATTTAAGTTTTGCATGGCTACCTTCATCCATCACATCTGAAATTACCTGGAATTCCGATTGACTTCACAGTATACCATCCCGTGGTCTGTGATTGTCGTACGCCTGTAACAACAAGATGATGGATTATCCGTAATGTAGGCAACAATTGTTTGGCTCTGTTTTTGCATCAAGTCCTGTTGTTGTCTTTGTATACAAATCTACCACTTTGGCATTATCTTATTTGCCATGGTGTGAAAACGTCTTCAGTATAGAGCAGCATAAATAGCAACTCGTTATCGTGACTCGGCCCAGTAGCCCAGCGGTAGGACGCCGGGCTCGTGACCGAACGGTTGCGGGTTCGAGCCACGGCACAACAGTGTTGTATCCTTGAGCAAGATACTTTACTCCGCTTGTTCCAGTCTACTCAGCTGTAAATGAGTACGTGGTTGGGCAGTGCTAGAATTGTTGAATGCTAGCTGTTAGCGCCGAAATGGCAGCACCAGCTGTATGTTCCCCAGGAGTTGAGAAATGTATTGGCTGGTTGCAAAGGCCCTATAACCACGGATAATAATTTGAGACGACCTACGAACTAGGATGTGATAAAGCGGTATATAAGAACCTCCAATTATTATTATTATTATTATTATCGTTTTTACTCTCGAACTCAACCGATTATCACATATTCGAACGCACCATGACATACAGTTGTGGGATCGCACAACGTTACACGATGTGCGGTGTGCGCACAATGTGTGCACGGTGTGTGAACGGTGTGTGCACGATGGGCGAACGATAAAAAGCTGAACGATCATTGCTTGCGCACATATGTGCGCACGATGGACGGACGTTGTGCGATAACAATCGTGGTTGGTGTAAATTGAGGAATGCCTTAACAATTTATACGGTTTCGTGTTTAAACATATAAACTTGATGTTTACGTATGTTTCTATATTCTAGCAACATCTATAAACTTATCTTTCTGTCTATATATTTTTATATTTAGGAATTGTGTTTTCTGTGTTTCTAAACAAACTTAATCGACACATGTAAAATTACAACACAATCCCGTATACAGGTAAACATAACCACTTTGTACATGTACCTGGACCGTAGTTTTCTCCCCGCCTGGGGCATTTAAGTAACTCGTCGGGTAAGGCCGGGGGTGTGAAAATCCATGTGAAGGGGAGCTATAGGCAAACGAATGCAAATAACAAATACTATTCAATACGGTCAAACGGTATCGCATATTAGCTCTGTGTGTCAGGCCCTGGTCAGGTAAAACTCCGGACACTCATAAAATTGTTATTTACCTGTTCTGTTACCTTGGAGGCAAACCCATTCTTGACAGCCCAACGGTCGCTGTAATACTGTGTAACACGCATTGTGAAATTGTATAATCTTGATTATTGTGATGAGAAATTACAGATATATACACAGTGTACATTATCGCATACAAGCCTGCCGTATTTTTGTCATTCCGTAATTTTGATCTACAAATGATACCAAATCGCACAGTTGTGCGGAGAGAAGCGCACAACGGGGCGAACGATTGCTAAATCGCACAGTTGTGCGCACCATGTGTGGACGATGTGCGGACGGTGTGTGAACGATGTATGCACGGTGTGCGCACGCTATTTTTGGTGCGTTGTGCGGTCCCACAACTGTAGTAAGTTTCGAATGCACATTGGCATAGTAGGATTCGAACGCACCGTTGCATAGGCTTTGGACTATCACAAGTTTGATTTAAATGGCAAACGTGAAAATATTCTAAACGACATTTCAGAAGATGCTTTCCCTTCCGGAACGTATGGTCTTATTCTCTTTGTATTTTTTCAATAAACTTTACTTGCAAATCTTCCCTTTGTTCGTATTTTGCTGTTTGTTGTATCGACTTTGATTTAGAATTACGGATTTGTTGACACTAAGTTATTCTTGTTTTTCAGATATTTGAACATCCCTCATTGTTCTTGCTGTGAACTTGACCTTCCATTAACATCATGGCAATATTTCTACACCCTGTACATCCATATTGCTGCAGAGGTTAAGTTGTTACGCAGCAAATTTGAGAAGGATTTCTCCTTGAGGCGAAAAAGTATATATTCTTTAATAAAACGCATGACAAGGTCGCTCCAACCGAGAGCCCGTTTATAGCATTCCATGGCCTACTACTTCTGGATGGCAATAAGCGGTAATGGAGCTTAATCTTTACCTGTATATTATGTAGATCTTTACAACTTCACGTTCTTTAACCGTCCTATATTTTACTGTGTGTGAAGGAGACCAGGATTGGTAGGCAACAAAACTGTTTAGTCAATGTTTTATCAGATTAAAAAGTTATTACCGCGCGAGCGTCGACGCTTCAGAAATAGGTCTATTCTGTTATAAATCATATACGAACCTTACCTGTATAGGGGGCACTCACACATACTTTACAATGTTTCTTATAATAAAAAAATGAATATTGACATGTTATCTGATTGAGGAGAAGAACCCCACTCCTGACAGTGAGTTCAGGTAATGATCGCATTATCGTGGCGATGAGAGGCCAATTAGAACGTATACCAACCAGAATCAATAAACTGACGTCTCGTTAAAATACACACACTTTGGGACATGTTGGCAGTCACTTTCAGTCGCTCTGGAGTATATAATGATCTCATTTTTTAAAAGAACCTGTTTTCAATGCTGACGGCAATCTAGAAGGAGCAGTAACTCGTACACGTAAATATGACCTTTTGACCTCTCCACAATGAGGAATTAACAGAGATTGTATATAGCATATTACTTATAAACATCAGAACTAAGACTCGAGACAATGCCTTCTTTCTGTAATTGTCCCACAGCATCAGGACGAGAGTAAAGGAGTTTGGAGTGTAAGCTAATGATACCAATATCTATCAAGTAGGTTATGTATTTCACTGTAGGCCGCCGCCAGACACCCATCTAAAAGAGTCGTGAAAGGTCTCGATAAGGCGTATTCAAGGTTACGTATTGAGTGAGTTTGAAATGTAGATTTGATAGCGGTTTAAAACGTAAACCATCTGGTATCATATCAATCACGCTATCGTATGCACTTTAAACTCCCGGTACAGAACTGCCGATACTAAATAGAGGAATTTACGTAGTGTGTCAAATGAAAAATTATCCAAATAACTTATAAAGTACATTTTTTTATGTAAATCATGAAATTCTGTTTAAAGTTCGTAAAATTTCCATTTGACGACGTGGGAGGTATGGCAGTTTATCTTACGCAAAAGGAAATTTTGCATGAAAATAATATACAAGAAAAGATCTGAAACGAATAAAATGCATGAAAAACTATGAGCGATACAAAGTATGTCGACAAGTAAGTGGCTGGTGAGACAGTTCCAGTACAAACCGGTCTACAGCGAACTGTGACTTCCATCTAGTTCCACGTTCTCAGCTGAAATGACGGCTTTTCTATTGACGCCAAGGAAAATTAGAATCGGAAACCGGAACGGAAATAGACGGAGAAAGACGAGGCGAAACGAATAAGGCCGATAAAACGTCGGAAAGTAATGCAAACGAAAATAATGTGATTCACACAAAGAATTCCACTCTCTATAAACCAAATAAATAAATAAAACAAACATAGTTCTGAGCCTGACGAAAACACTCGATCAGATTTCCTATTGCTCCGTATCAATGATATGGTTCCTACAAAACAAATGCCATCCTGATTACTTTCCGGAATCGCTCATGAGAGAAATCCACCTATAACGATGATAGGTGTTTACAAATAACAACAAGGAGAAGCAACAAAAGCAACAAATCACTACGTCTCCTCGTGATGTTAGATGACAATGTTTCTTTTTCCTCTAACACCACAAGGAGACATATCGAAACATCGGCATATTACACAACAAGGAGGAATATCGAAACACCGGCATATTACACCACAAGGAGACATATCGAAACATCGATATCTGACATACCAATAAGACAGCAAACCATCGTCATCTAACATTTCAATGAGACAGCAAACCATCGTCATCTAACATTTCAATGAGCCAGCAATACATCGTCATCTAACATCTCAATGAGACAGTAAAACATTGTCATCTAACATCTCAATGAGACATCAATATATCGTCATCTAACATCTCAATGAGCCAGCAATCCATCCCCTTCTAACATCCCAATGAGCCAGCAATACATCCCCTTCTAACATCTCAATGAGACAGCACTACATCCCCTTCTAACATCTCAATGAGAAAGCAATACATCCCCTTCTAACATCTCAATGAGCCAGCAATACATCGTCATCTAACATCTCAATGAGACAGCAAAACATCGTCATGTAAAATCTCAATGAGACAGAAAAACATTGTCATCTAACATCTCAATGAGACAACAATACATCCCCTTCTAACATCTCAATCAACCAGCAATACATCCCCTTCTAACATCTCAATTAGCCAGCAAACATTGCCATCTAAAATCTCAACGAGACAGTAAAACATTGTCATCTAACATCTCAATGAGACAACAATACATCCCCTTCTAACATCTCAATCAGCCAGCAATACATCCCCTTCTAACATCTCAATGAGACAGCAAAACATCGTGATCTAACATCTCAATGAGACAGTAAAACATCGTCATGTAACATCTCAATGAGACAGCAAAACATGGTCATCTAACATCTCAATGAGACAACAAAACATCGTCATCTTACATCTCAATGAGACAGCAAAACATTGCCATTTAACATCTCAATGAGACAGAAAAACATTGTCATCTAACATCTTAATGAGACAGCAAAACATCGTCATCTAACATCCCAATGAGACAGCAAAACATTGCCATCTAACATCTCAATGAGTCAGCAAAACATTGTCATCTAAAATCTCAATGAGACAGAAAAACATTGTCATCTAACATCTCAATGAGACAGCAATACATCGTCATCTAACATCTCAATAAGACAGTAAAACATTGCCGTCTAAAATCTCAATGAGACAGAAAAACATTGTCATCTTACATCTCAATGAGACAGAAAAACATCGTCATCTAACATCTTAATGACACAGAAAACATTGTCATCTAACATCTCAATGAGACAGTAAAACATCGTCATCTAATATCGCAATGAGACCGAAAAACACCGTCATCTAACATCTCAATGAGACAGCAAAACATCGTCATCTAACATCTCAATGAAACAGCAAACATTGCCATCTAACATCTCAATGAGACAGCAAAACATCGTCATGTAAAATCTCAATGAGACAGAAAAACATTGTCATCTAACATCAGCAAAACATCGTCGCATGACAAGACAACAATACAACAAACAACACTTTAATACAACATTACATCTGTCATACAGACATACGAAATTAAAAATGTAAACATTATGATTTTAAATTAGGGCATTAATCTTTGGCGTCGCAAGATAATCGATATATCAGGGGATTTAAAATATATTTAATCACCAATTTCTCTGATATATATCATACATTGGCTTTACGTATTCAAGTAGTTTTCATAAAAAAGTTTTCTGATTATTTGAAACGCCTGCTTTTCGTCATTTAAAATAATTTATCTTCTCCAATAACACGTTGAAATGTTCATTGCGGATGATAACAGAATACCTAACTTTAAATTGGAATTTGATAATGCATTTTTATATCAGACCAAAATGCTAATGTCTGTTTACTGTGACATTGGTATCCATTAGGGTATTCTTATCTATCATTTCCATACAGCAATATCAATACATACTCCTAAAGATGATATCATAAGTTTTCCATGAAACGTCGTTAAGAGATTCACAGTTGTAAACAAAGTCCTTATAAATGTACATTATTGTTATCGGAAAGTAACTCGCACAAATACACATCATTTCTAAAAGAACTGTGGGATTACCTCATAAAC
Organism: Mizuhopecten yessoensis; assembly: GCF_002113885.1. Taxonomy (NCBI): domain Eukaryota; kingdom Metazoa; phylum Mollusca; class Bivalvia; order Pectinida; family Pectinidae; genus Mizuhopecten; species Mizuhopecten yessoensis. The sequence goes on from NW_018408879.1 coordinate 325,676, forward strand.
AGTTGCTCCGTTTTTATTCATTTTCATTAAAAAAATATATATATTTCTATGAACCATTTGATATATGATGTTCTCTCTGGTTTGTTTCGACAGTAACAATAGGTGTGGTGTATAATGGGGAGAGTGTGAGTTAATGACACGTGGAAGTCTGAGAACGCAACAGAACAGCAATCGTTTCAGGTTTGGCGTGAAATTCACGTGTAAATAGCTGGTTACGTGTCGTTTTTATATCGTTTACGGTGTTTCGATCTAACAGCGACACGCTGATGTATATTAGTTGACAACTTGTCTGCCAAATGGTTAACACTGCAGTGTGAGTGACCGCTATAACCGACATTAGCCCTACCATTAACGCTTAAAGCACGTGTCGCGCAGACGGCCAGTGGGTGTCGTGTCACGTTGTGTAAATGTAGATAAGATTTTTATATAAAAATAATCTGGGCAAATCGATTGTGAAAAACGAACTCAGTACCGATAAGATGTAAGATATTTTTTATTATATTCATAGTTATATGGAAAGCGTCTACCGTACGGGGTAACCATCACAATCGCTTCGCTTGTAATCCCGCAATGTCCCGCCGTACCACAAACATTCTTATTTATAAGCTTATCAATGTATCGAGAAGAAAATGTTAAAAAAAATACTGAACCGCGGAAAGAGTTTGAAAGTGAATGTTTCCCCGGTTTGGTAGCTACGGTGACTGATTGAGTGTTTAAGAATATGTGGGGTTGGCAGGAAAAGTTGTTTTGGTTTCTGTTTAGTATAAATTTTTAAGCTAGTGAGAGAGTCATATCGGGTCCGTATCGCTAACCTGCTACTTCTGCTGACCACCAAATAAATTAAAATGCTAACACTTGTCAGTGCAATAACAAACAAATGTATTTATCAGCCATTCAGATAATCGGGTAGCCATTTTGAATTATAAACCGTTGAGGGCCTAGGGATCGAATTCCGTTACCATTGGCCGGTGCAAGTTGCTTCAGAAGTTAAAACTGTCTCAGCCAATATGAAATCATGTCGTCTTAGATTGTAAAAATGTTCGAAAAATAACAGCAACACTTAGTCAGTGCCATATAGGACATTTGTATAATATGTCGTAAAATACGGCCTGATAAAAAAAGTGAATAAGTAAAAAGTAAATCAGTCAATCAGACACCAGATTTTGTTTCAGTTTTAGATCAGCCTGGAAGATGACAATTTTTCATGAGAGGATTACTTAATATTTTGTCAACATTCGCTTATTCGACCCGGCGAAGACGTCGAAACAGTTTTCTCGCTATGTTCAAGTTAATCCTCATCTATTCGACATTGAATCTCTATCATCTATAGATGTCATATGCTAAATAAAGTGAAAACCCCTCACCATTACTTTTACAGTAGTCGTTTAAACATTAAATCATATTTCCTCTTTTGGGCCCACTCTTCTCTCTCCAGGGAAGCAAATCCTTCATTTATATAACTCTGAAATCCCTTTGTCCAAGGAACCGTCTACGAATCAATTAAAAGTCCCTTCTCTAGCACGTACTTAAATAGTTGCTGTTTATCCCTATTTCCCCTTCCTCCTTGTTAATAAGGTGCAAATCTGCGGTCGTGTGGTTAGATTCTGCCCCACCCCAAAGCGGGCCACTGCCTTCATTATCCACCATTTCAACCCTTGGCACTGGGATGATTCGTGCGAAACTCCCTTCTGTCGGTCCGCCGTCCGACAGACATGGACCTTCGGGATAGGTGAGCTAAAACTGTAACCACGTGACAATGTCCACCGAACAGGTCATTGTTATAACTGATCGTGTAACTTAGGTTATTACCAAATCATATACAACCATATAAGTAATCTTTGCCCGATATGCTCCCTACTAATAAAAATAAATAACGAAAAGATTGTTAAAACAGTAAGAAAATGTCCTAGACAAAGCCAATTGTCACTTTTAGGAAAATGGTGAAATTTCGGAAAAGGGGAAACGCTCATTGTTTCATTAACAAATACATTGACGCTACGCTTGTCTGGTTTGGCAACGTTCGTAAAACTTTTCAATCCGAATTAAGACAACAAATTAAACTAACTCGATGCATACGTTCTTTCTCAAAGACGTTATTGGACCACCATTGCCTTGACGGTAATCCAGATACATGTAATTCCCGAAAGGATGCATTCAACCGAACTCGTCCTGCGGTTGTGGTTCAAATATGATGTTATTTGGTGTTTGCGACAGTTTATGAAGGCAGTTTATGGTCCATGTGAGAATAAAGTCCCGGTCTTTACTGCCAGACATTGTATGTAGGGAACATATGATGCAGGTCTGTTCCCTGCGGTCAGTTGACAGTCAGTATTGGCACACGGTGGGTCTTGCAGTACCGTCACAATCTAACGATACCGACGAGAGTCCCCGAACATCATTAAACGATCTGTGTCATGAGGTGCAATCGAGTTTAGAATTTCTGTACAAAAATAGTTGATACAAACATTTCTACTGCTCATTCTAGAAATCTAACTCAACAGAAAAATAGGAGTGGCGAACCTTTGTCGTTGGTTTGGTTCGTTTGTCTTCGACATACGTAAATAACATCCGGTCTGTACCCTGTACAGTCACTAGCATGACATCCGGTCTGTACCCTTTACAGTCTCAGGCATGACATCCGGTCTGTATCCTGTACAGTCACTGGCATTCAATCCTGTCTGTATCCTGTACAATCCCTGGCATGACATCCGGTCTGTATTCTGAATTCACTAGCATGACATCCGGTCTGTATCTTGTAGCCACTAGTATGACTTCCGGTATATATTCTGAAGTCACTATCATGACATTCGGTCTGTATTCTGAAGTCACTAGCATAATATCCGGTCTGTATTCTGAAGTCACTAGCATAATATCCGGTCTGTATTCTGAAGTCACTAGCATGATATCCGGACTGTAACATGCACAGACACTGGCATGACATCCTGTCTATACCCTGTACAGTCACTGGCGTGATATACGGTTGCTATTCTGCAGTCACTGGCATGTCGTCCGGTTTGTATCATGTCAGTCCCTTGCATGACATCCGGTCTAAGTACCGTCACAATCTAACGATACCGACGAGAGTCCCCGAACATCATTAAACGATCTGTGTCATGAGGTGCAATCGAGTTTAGAATTTCTGTAGAAAAATAGTTGATACAAACATTTCTACTTCTCATTCTAGAAATCTAACTCAACAGAAAAATATGAGTGGCGAACCATTGTCGTTGGTTTGGTTCGTTTGTCATCGACATACGTAAATAACATCCGGTCTGTACCCTGTACAAACACTGGCATGCAATCCTGTCTGTATCCTGTACAATCCCTGGCATGACATCCGGTCTGTATTCTGAATTCACTAGCATGACATCCGGTCTGTATCTTGTAGCCACTAGTATGACATCCGGTATATATTCTGAATTCACTAGCATGACATCCGGTCTGTTTTCTGAAGTCACTAGCATGATATCCGGACTGTAACATGCACAGACACTGGCATGACATCCTGTCTTTACCCTGTACAGTCACTGGCGTGATATACGGTTTCTATTCTGCAGTCACTTGCATGTCATCCGGTTTGTATCATGTCAGTCCCTTACATGACATCCGGTCTATATCCTGAATTCACTGGCATGACATCCGGTGTGTACCCTGTACAATCACTGGCATGACATCCGGTATGTACCCTGTACAGCCAATGGCATGACATTCCGTATGTACCGTGTACAGTCACTGGCATGACATCCGGTCTGTATTCTGAATTCACTAGCATGACATCCGGTCTGTATCTTGTAGCCACTAGTATGAGATCCGGTATATATTCTGAAGTCACTATCATGACATTCGGTCTGTATTCTGAAGTCACTAGCATAATATCCGGTCTGTATTCTGAAGTCATTGGCATGCCTTCTGTTTTGTACCCTGTACAGTCACTGGCATGATATCCGGACTGTAACATGCACAGACACTGGCATGACATCCTGTCTTTACCCTGTACAGTCACTGGCGAGATATACGGTCTCTATTCTGAAGTCACTGGCATGTCATCCGGTTTGTATCATGTCAGTCCCTTGCATGACATCCGGTCTATATCCTGAATTCACTGGCATGACATCCGGTCTGTATCCTGTGGTCACTAGCATGAAATCCAGACTGTATTCTAAAGTCACTAGCATGGCATCCGGTCTGCATTCTGAGGTCACTGGCATAATATCCGGTCTGTCCACTGTACAGACACTAGCATGACATCCGGTATGTACCCTGTACAGCCAATGGCATGACATTCCGTATGTACCCTGTACAGTCACTGACATGACATCCGGTATGTACCCTGTACAGTCACAGGCATGACATTCGGTCTGTACCCTGTACAGTAACTGGCATTACATCCGGTATATACCCTGTACAGTCAATGACATGACATACTGTCTCTTCCCAGTCCAGTTGCTGACATGACATCCTGTCTCTTCCAGTCCAGTTGCTGACATGACATTTCGGACTCGAAAAATACTCTTGCATTATGGGACGACCACTGACCTTGATGAAAATCTAAGCCTCCAGTCAGTTATACAAAACATTCTTCTGTCAAACAAATCAAGCCCTACAAAAATGTGTTTGATCCATTCGTGTTAGGGATCCATTTCGTCTATTGAATTCGATGCCTTAGAAGATGATTCATTTTTTTTGTATTTTTATAAACACTGATGAATTTTTCTGTCTCTTAATTTACTTGATGTAATTGCCCCATGCTGGCAACATAGAATTATTCGTGTCGTTTTCTCTCTCAATAAGCCATTCGATAAAGTGCCGAAATCTAGTCCGCCGTTTATCAACATTGCAATGCATTACCCAATTATAGCTGTTAACGATACCGACGAAACGGCAGGCATGTCTTGCCCAATACACAACCCATTATGGAAAAGTTGCATGTTGATCAGTAATTGAAACCGTAACCCAAATTATAATTATATCTTAAACTAATGACATCAAGCTGAATCAGATTGAAGGGTGAATTTAGCATATGAAAACGAGATGAACTCGTGCCGAACAGTGTTCATAGCTATATTTATACTGATGTACACGTGCTTTACTGAGTCCGCAGCGATATTGATGTTAATGTACGCTTTTTTATTATGTTCATGGCGCTGTAACACCAATAAATAAATGTTAATACTGGTATATCAACTGTTACACTGATATATAAACTGACTTTGGTCGAGGGTTGATACTGGGTGAGATATGGAAAAAGGCGTATTTTATTCTGTATATTACATACTTACCAATAAAAGCTACTATCTTATGATCCAGGTTTTTTTTTGAAATATTGAAAAACGAAAAATTTCCAAAAGGGGTGTGATACGAGTTTTGCGGGCTGATACGGGTTTTGGGGTGTAATACGGCGAGAGCAATTGTGTCGTATCGCATATACAAAAAAAAAACGTATTTATTAGTAAGTATGTAATAAATTAACTGAAACACTAATCTATAAACTGTAACACTCACGTACAAACTGTTAAACTGATATATAAAATGTAAAACTCATATATAAAATGTAACACTAATATATAAACTGTAGCAGTGATATATAAAATGTAACACTCACATATAAACTTTGACATTGATATATAAACTGTAACACTGATATATACACTGTAAAACTGATATATAAACATTGACACTCATATATAAACTGTAACACTGATATATAAACTGTAACAGTGATATATCAAATGTAACACTCATATATAAACTGTAAAACTGATATATAAACTGTAGCAGTGTTATATCAAATGTAACACTCATATATAAACTGTAAAACTGATATATAAACTGTAGCAGTGATATATCAAATGTAACACACATATATAAACTGTAAAACTGATATATAAACTGTAACACTGATATATTAACTGTAACACTGATATATAAAATGTAACACTGATGTATAAACTGTAACACTGATGTATAAACTGTAACACTGATGTATAAACTGTAACACTGATATATAAACGGTAACACTCATATATAAACTGTAAAACTGATATATAAACTGTAACACTGATATATTAACTGTAACACTGATATATAAAATGTAACACTGATGTATAAACTGTAACACTGATGTATAAACTGTAACACTGATGTATAAACTGTAACACTGATATATTAACTGTAACACTGATATATAAAATGTAACACTGATGTATAAACTGTAACACTGATGTATAAACTGTAACACTGATGTATAAACTGTAACACTGATATATTAACTGTAACACTGATATATAAAATGTAACACTGATGTATAAACTGTAACACTGATGTATAAACTGTAACACTGATGTATAAACTGTAACACTGATATATTAACTGTAACACTGATATATAAAATGTAACACTGATGTATAAACTGTAACACTGATGTATAAACTGTAACACTGATATATAAACGGTAACACTCATATATAAACTGTAAAACTGATATATAAACTGTAACACTGATATATTAACTGTAACACTGATAGATAAAATGTAACACTGATGTATAAACTGTAATACTGATGTATAAAATGTAACACTGATGTATAAACTGTAACACTGATGTATGAACTGTAACACTGATGTATAAACTGTAACAGTGATATATAAACGGTAACACTCATATATAAACTGTAAAACTGATATATAAACTGTAACACTGATATATTAACTGTAACACTGATAGATAAACTGTAACACTGATGTATAAACTGTAACACTGATGTATAAACTGTGACACTAACATATAAACTGTCAAACTGATACATAAACTGTAACAGTGTTATATAAAATGGCTTGGCTTTTTGCTATGCATTAGTTAACCATATGACAGATCAGCGACTCCAGTCTTTCAAGGCCACGCTCAACAAACACATTCGTTATAATTATTGTCCACTACAAGGAAAACACCTTCGGACAATCAGTCTTCCTGATATGGAAAGCGTATTTACCATTTTGTATCAAATTGATGAATAATTGCTGTTTTGGTTTGTATTCGGGCTTGACTCTACCGCTACGGGTAAGAATGGTCGCTCGTTCTCAGATGCCTTGTCCTTATATGACACAATGGTTTTCTGTTGCTATGCCTTCGTTAGGGATACTTGGACTTTCTGTACGTGAATAAACCTTTTTTCTGTAGATTGTGAAATAGGAAGAGAAATGTTCTGAAAATCGATCTGCTGAAGAATGTCAAGTGACCAAGACTGGTTGGGGCAACTTTGGATATAACATGACGTTACTGAATCTTTTTATTTATGTATTTGATGTCTGTGCGGTTTTTTTTCTTATGTTGGGATTCACAACGGATATATATAGATTCATGTTGAAATATGCAGAGCTAAATACTTTATGCTTTGGGAGATTTCTTAGTGGGAGTTATAACAGATGTTTATATCGCGAGTCAAGATATCAAACCATGACTATCCAGCCTCAAAGTGTAAGAAATATATATTTAGTATACACGACACACTGTCGGGTGACGCCGGACAAGCCAGGTCTTACTCCCCGAACAACACACTTATCATTTAACCAGACAAAATTTGAATTTAATGCAGAAAACATGACAGATTGAAACCTGCAAAGTTTAATAAAACAAAGGCTTTTAACGGCTTAATGATAGAAACAAATACGTATTACTTGACGAATAACTACTGAAGCGTTTTGTAGTTTTATTTCAAAATATTCAAAACAATAGAAACCATTTCGAAATACATACTGCTGGGTTGGTAGATGTTTCCTCAGTTTTCAATGCAATATGTATGTGAGTAATCAATATGATTCGGAATATTTAATCTAGTACAAAAGGACATATTCGTGTTTGTCATTTATTTAATGTACCAATTACACGAATTCGTTGATATGTAGTCATTTAAATCAACCCTAATTAGGGCCCCGTGTTAATTACAAGTCCATAAGGCGTAAACAACCCGTCGTGTTTTTGTGTTAGGAATGTCCCCCTATATCACAATGGTTGTGATGAACATACCCCGTCCGCCCCAATAGTTAACAACAAACGATAGCGTGCATCCTAACACTGGCCCCCTGAAAATTGTCCCCGCCGCTTCTGATCGGCGTGATAGTCTATTGACCAATTTCAGATGACCGTGATAAACTAGGGAACAAAGTGTTATTGTCTAAAAGCTCTCAACTTTTGTATCGGTTTGTGATACTCCCAAGACACAAACAGATACATATCAAGGCAACATTTCTACAAAGAATAGCAATGACTTAAACATATATTTTCCGTGAGAATCTTTTGTTGTAAGAAGTAAGAAGCTAGGTTTTCACACAAATATGTCTTCATGCTGATCATATAGACATGCTTCGTAAGTTTGTGTTTTTTACAAAGACTACACCAGACAAAGACGTTAGCCTGGAAAGGTGATCGTAATGTCTAGTTGGTATTTTCCCAGGCCGTTCTGACATCCCCTCAGCTACATACCAGTGTAAGGTACATATCATATTTACCCAACATGTCCTGTCTTCACGCAATCATAGACCGAGGACCAAATAAGACTGGGAACTCGGCCATAATCAACTTAACAAAACTATTTTTCAAATTAAAAAAAACCTATTGTTTTGATCTCATGCTCTGAAGTAATTTTCTTGTAATATTTCACATTCTATCATCGTTTGATATGTGTGTTATTCATTTCATCACGAGGTTCCAGTCTGTCTCGTGTCACGACCTCAGCTACAAAATCACCAACTTGATCCATGGTCAAAAATACACTTAATACCACAAGTTTAAGGTCTGAATCTTCACCAAGTTATTGTACAAAAATGTTCATGGCTCCTAAGGGAGCGTCAATGATGTCAGTGCAGCAATGACAGTGTACTTTGTTTACATGGGGTAGTCATAGTAACCTATCTAGTGACAAGAAGTAACGTTTACTATCAGCTACATGTGTCATGTCGGTATATGTACTCTGTTAATCCTCGATTTTGTTATTCCTCTGTCACCTCTCCCGGTATTTCGCGATATACTCCTCCTTCTCCTCCTCATTATTCGAGCGCTCTGTACCGGAAGCACGAGGAGAAGCGCCCAGATGATCTGATATTGATCTGTCTGAAGCGGTCGACCATGCGGTTCCGTCGTTAGAACGGATTGCGTATGTTTTTGTATGATTCATCTTCTCATCTGGCCATGTAAGGTCAGGTAAACTTTCGTGTGTGAAATGAAATTGATTAGTTTTTGAGTGCGGGTCAGGGAAAGAGGTTCCCATTTTAAAAGAAAATTCTCATTCTCACACCACATCTCATTTTGCCCGAGTTAATCTGATGTTATTTCAGCTCTGGTCACTCCCAATCGCGCCGTACATTCCTGCATACTTAAGTACGTAAATCAGATCCTATAGGTTTATATGACAATGTGTCCTCATTCGTTATAGAGATCGATATAGTCTTTGTTTTGAAGCAGAAAATAGGGATATTTCAACGATTTATTGGAATCACTTATTTCATGGAACCTATCCGATATATTAATGCATTACAAACATATATCCATTTCAAACCTATTATTTACATGTTGTAAGTCCTCGGCACAATGAGGATCGTTTTGTATGGTTCGATAACTGGGTTATTCCTGTACATCTATCGATATGTCCAGCGTTGTAAGCCCCTCACCACTTGTACAATACCTATACCCAATCTGACCGACCTACCCTAACACACTAGCGTAGCCTATAGAAACTTATCACGGTCGTATACATGGAAACGTAGTAAAACGACGTGAATGAACAACGTTTAGATTTTCACCTCTGTTTCATGTCATGTCTTTAGCAAAATTCCCGACAGCGCGAAGAATGAGAATACTGAAATGCCGTCAGATTTTAACGATGGACTGTCAAGACTGAACGACTATTAATATACATATATATATATATTCACGAAAATTCGCGAAACGCAATGATTGCGAATTGTAACATCATATGGACAGTCATTATGTATTACGTAAGACATACAAGAGGAGCGAAACGCAAATTTATGTCCACGTGATTTAAATAATCTGTAGTGTTACTCGTGAAATTCCTGTGCTCTCAATGGGTTGGTTTTAAAATCATTTTCATGTTGTGTGGCGCCTTTGCTGGTAAATACAACTTAACCAAGATGTGCTGATTAACAATACTCCAAATTACAAACTATATATTTGACAACATGTTCTGAATAGGGAGAAGTTAAGATTGAATTTTCATTTCACAAAGATTTTATTGAATATTGTATAGAAATTCAAAGTTAAGGTTGAAGGACGCACTTCCTGATATACCGGATAATCGGTTATAGTTAGTAGCAAGCTAATAAGCATATATATCGAATAATCGGTCGTAACACGATTAAGCATCTAGTTACTGGATAATCCGTAGTATGAACAGGATACAACACATATGTCTGATATAGTTTATAGCGTGCTAACGCGCCTTTTTACTGGATAATCGGTTGTAGAATTCTTGCACAGCTGTACCCAGATAATCGGTCATAACATGATAGCGCGCCTATTTACTGGAAAATCGGCAGTAACATGATAGCGCGCCTATATACCGGATAATCGGCAGTAACATGATAGCGCTCCTATATACCGGATAATCGGCAGCAACATGATAGCGCGCCTATATACCGGAGAATCGCCAGTAACATGATAGCGCGCCTATATACCGGATAATCGGCAGTAACACGATAGCGCGCCTTTATACCGGATAATCGGCAGTAACATGATAGCGCGCCTATATACCGGATAATCGGCAGTAACATGATAGCGCGCCTTTATACCGGATAATCGGCAGTAACATGTAATGAAAACGCACCTTTTACCGGATAATTGGTAGAAGCAGGATAACTGACCGATATGTAGGATAACCTGTAGAATGTAACCGGTGAATTGTGTCATCATCATTGATATCTGTCTATGCAGACAAATGGAGGATCGTTCTGATAATTCATTACCTATATTTGGACACATTTTAGCTCCATTTGGTCTTCGCAAAGGCGGTTTACAATAGGTGCGCCGATATGAACATTGGACAGGGATATAAGTATACACCCGTCATACGCTACTCATTTGATACTGGGTATACCTTTAACAGAATTATTAGAGTACGTCAATATAATATGTCTATATAATAGTGTCGTATTATAGCAGTAATCATATACGGATGTTTTAATTACAAATACACAAAGCTGTTGTAAATCTGCATTGAATTGTTTGATTGGGCACACGAAGTTAGCAATGATTTACATCTTTTGACTTTTGTTCCTACCTATAATAATTATATTTGTAATTATAATTGTATTATGATATTTTTAAACCTACAACCATAGAAGACACGGCCATATAGTCAGGTTGGTATGTTAACGCACCGTGTGAACCAAGAGATATGCCCATAACAATAGGTTAATTTTAGTGCGTTTGAAAGCCTTGTACTCCAACCTTAGCTACTGTCTCGTCCTATGTGACAAGATCTGGCGCGGTGGTGACGCCTGTCCATCTGTTAATACCCTATATGATGTCCGACTATAAAATGGCTGATACGGTGGTACCGCGGACAGCCACACATTGTGGGAACATTTACCAACAACAGCTAACAACGAGACGCTTTCAAAACGGTTGATTGATTGGCAGGTATCAATGAATGATCGCCACTTTGAAACAAAGGATCTGATAAGATGGTTGAGATACTGTTGTCGTTATTGGCAACTAAAAGTCGGTCAATTGCCTGACATTAACGTTCTCAACACTGGGACAATCTAGTTTATATGCGTGTTCAAGAACAAAATGTTTTAGTTATGTTTTTTGCAATACTCTAAATAGTCACAATAACCCCCGACGGACGAATCTTTTCTCGGACGCACTACCGCATTAGAGATAAAGAAACATAATGATCTTGATATTTTAGAACCTGTGAATATTTTTATAAAACGTCGGACATGCAGAAAACAAACCCTCGTTTTTCTGATCATCATATCTTTAAATGTTGTCACTAGGGCAAAGCTAACCATTACCGGAATGTTAACTTTACAGTGAAACGGCAAAAATAGCGTGCTTTATTTTTTTTCTGATATCATACTACAAAAAAAGCAGCTATAAGCCTCAAACGCCTATATTCAGTTTTCCTATCAGAATATGCCTGACTGACTTCACGTATCGTCAACATCGAAGGTTTTCTACACTATTGGCACGTTACGTATTTTGTTGTGCCCCAGTTACGAGTCCGATAACACAGAATCCAACACTCCAAATAGTAGGTAATCTCTAAGTGATCTGGGGTGTTGATGTGTCTATCTAGCAGGCCATAGATATGTTCATCTGTCCGGTCACCGGATCAAACAGAACCACGTGTACATCAGTAAACATACACGTATCTGTATTGACAATCACTGTGTGTTCAAACAGTCGAATCCATTTTAAAACCCATCACACACCAGTTGCGAAACTTGATCATCAGCACCAATGGCAGCGCAGCAATATAGAGCAATATATGTAGCCAACTGTCAAGCTATCGATCGAATTTATCAGAGAACACAATTGCGTTGGAGTTCTTTTCTGATCACACATATACAAGTATTTTGTGAATATAGGAAACTTCATAGAGGTAAAAAATAAAAATAATACATAAGTGAATGCGTAATGGTAAACTCCAAATGTAATTTGCAAATTGCCTACAACCTTTTCAATATCACACGTTCATAAACAGTTTATCCGAAATCCGAAGTTAAACAAGGTATGTTTCGTGCTGTCATGGACCAGGGGTAATGCTATTTTATCACTAACGCTTGTGGAGTGAGAGACATTCTTAAACAATTATTTAGATGTGAACTGTACAAATACCATAGATAGAGGATCAATGCTCGACGAAGCTCGTCCACCTCCAGTTTCCTGCAAGAACATTGTGATTATGATAGAGAGAACATAAAAAAGAGCAACGAGGATAAACTGTGTTATTGTATTGTACGACGACGTAAAGTTTCAGAAGTTGCAGGATAATTGATCAATAGCAGAAAAATGTATTGCGCAAGCGACCACAGATGACAGGTTATTTCTAGTAAGAGTCCTGATTCCTACTTACATCTCTGTCGTTAAATCATTTATTGTCATTGTGTAAAATTCATGAAGCAACAAGTGGAACAGTTCAAATTCCTTTAACCCGAGGGCTTTTTAAAATATCAATTTTAATGAAGATTTCTTAACTCTAGTAGTAAGCTAAACGACTTTCAGGCTATCTTTGTTGCGCGTGTTTGTACCTATAGCTGATACTCAGCATAAACCGTCCGGGCGGCAGTATGCACTATTTAACAAGAAAATGAACATTTTTATTATGTTTAGAAATGTCATTATACAACTCAACAGCAAACACCATTTTTCTTGTAAATCAAAACACATGTCGACAGCCTGAGCTCACTTATTTCACAAATTTAATGTTTTCTGTGGTGCACGCCTAAATACCCATCTAATTCACATCATCCATACATACGCCCTCAGACCCTAGAGCAAGCACAGCCGATAATGGCTTGGTTTACTATAAAGTGAATATTTACGGCAGTCGAAGTACGCCTGGCTGTGTTACTCGGTATCTTAAATAAAGGATTATGTGTTTCTTCAAACTTAATCCTACGCGTGATGTTACGGTATTCTACGACCTGAATTCACGAATTTCGCACTTTTTCTTAAACAAAACCACACTTTGCTGAAATGTATACCAAATGCACTGTTCCGAGCGCACGTGATTTAACATATCCTAGTGTTACATGTTGGGGTGCAGTGGGGTTTTCAATGGCGCGTACGAATACTTACCATCCAAAGGTCACAACAAGGTCGTTCGCGACCGTGTGCTCGGAAAGGTGTGTACATGGAATGTATTTTAATAATCTCAACAGATTTAATGAAGAAAAAAGATTACTACTCCAAGGAGAACATTGGCCAGTGAATCACAGAAGACAGTACATCAGCAAGGTTCTCTATCAGACACTAGAGGAGCTTTTAACTGTTTGAGTAAACTAACGAAAAGGCAACAAGAAAATATGGTTAAATCTGTTAACATTTGTATTGTTTGTCTTAGCCGAACCTTTTAACAACTCTGTCGTAGAAACAGTAACTTGTGCACGGTCTGAGGAGGTTTCGCTGGCTCTGGTAGGAATGACATTGTCGGGGATGGCATCTCTACGAAATTACCACCATACTCAAGTCGGTGAAAACTCGCTGATTTAATAGAACATCTTTCAGATCTTAACAATAACTGTTTTCCCGTCATTACGTAAGCAAAATTAGCAACTCATTCTGGGTTTGGAAGGATAAGCTGGAGACGGCGACCCTTCCCTAGCGAATCGCTGACCCCCTCTCTCAGTGTTGTAGATAAGTGATGGGGGTAATAAGCCCTGGCCCTGCTGTGGCCCATCAGTCTACTTCTTCAATAACTAGCTTTAGAAACATCATCAGACTATGCTTATAAGCAAATAGACGGACCCAGAAGACGCGATGTTACAATCTTAGTTATATTTGGTCTGGAGTCATCGCTGCAAACAAAACATCAAATAAATAAACAACATAAAAACCTGATTTGATGGTTGATTTGCCCGCGGTGCTATATTGGGAACGCTTTACGTGATCTAGTTGTCTTGTTAAATGCCAAAACTCTTAAATCTTTCGTTCACAACTTATTGACTTTGACATTTTGTAGAATCTTCACAAATATTTGGGAACGTAGCCACTTCGACATGTCAGAAAGCCGTATATATCGATCATGTGCTCCTTACGACAATCGTTTCATAGGTCATAGGGGCAATTTGTGTCATTTTCATGTTACTAGAATTCTGGCTGTTTGGTAAGAGTTCTGTAGTATACAATCAATAGTTTCCTTTAAGAAAGAAAATATCTATACTTAAAATGGAACGATTTCTGACAGTCTTCCTCTTCCGATTATGTAATACGTGACCACTGACGGGCGGGCAGTAACAGAAAGTTAGGCGGACGATTCCGGAATATCGCATTGAGTCGCAAGCAATTATGGGCAATGTTGTGGAGAGGGAGCTGGCAGTAAACTTATAAAAATGGACAAGCTACCGAAAATGAGGATGACAAAATAGGAAACTGGCGCTGCGGGAAAACGAATGGTTATGTGGAGGACTGATTATATCAGAGTCAGACCAAGACGAGTTACTGGGGTTGAAGAAGAGGGGATGGCAGTACCGGACACCGACAGAGCTTTTCAGCAAAACCAGAACACTGAAAAAGATTGTCTGTCATTATCGAACGCTGATGGTTAGAGAAGAGTGGTACCTGAGGCTGATTGAGCCGAGGGTCTGGTAGAACCGGGGAACGCTATAGAGAGACGGACAATACGGAAACTCTAGTAGAGTAAATCCATTCCCATATAAGTACTCCATTTCATATTTTTCTTTTTTTTTATGAAAAAATATTAATTAATTAATTAAAATCCTGTATCATCAAGTGGTACCAAACGTCCGCCATACATCAGTCCATCCATTAGTATTTATAAAGTGCGTCTTGTTGTCTTGCTGACCCTACCCTTCTAAAGAGATGGATGGAAGGTCATCGGTGGCTAAGGAAGAGCATTGGTGTTATCAGAGACTGACTGGTATTACCGGAGTGTAAGAAGTACAGAGGGCTAACGGATAGGGGCGAATAGTACCGGACACTGACCGAGAAGGTCTGGTATAACTGATGATTGGATGACGCGAACTTTTTTGTGGGGTTGCCATAAGCAAAAGCTATCAAAATATGAAGACAAACATGCAGCCGAACTATCTTATACGAGGGTTCTTCAGAGTCACAAATTTGACAAAAACTATGCTAAAAACTACCTTATTATAACGGCAGATTCAACAATAGCAACTCTAAATAAGTAGTTTCCGTTTCCATAATGTCCCGCCCCATGCCGTAGTTTTATCTATCTATGACGTATCCCGGCGTCTCCAGCACAATAACGTTTGGTACCTCGGGGCAAAGAGACTGCAATACAAATCAATACGTCAAATGCTATTACGATTTCCAGCTTGCTGTTTAGATATATTCAGGTTACATAATAGGTTCTGCTGCTTTTTTTACATTTCTAAGCTCAAATTACCATTACATATATACGAGAGGAACACCAAATGACACGACACATATGACACAAACACAGTACACAAAACATCATACATATATGTTTATATAACCCAGCGATCTCAGAAGGTGTTTTTGGTCATAACGGTACACCTTGCTTACTTAATACTAAAATGGTGTGTGAGGTAAAACGCAGTTTGAAGTATTGCGTCTTTGACATACTGGATGCGTCGTTGTCGAACTTGTTTTGAAATAGCTCAGTCCTGTATAATACTTGCTGTAATTGCTTAATAAATTAGGATCAGAAAGCTGAGAGAATCTACATAAGCAATACCATTGCCACTGTTTGATAACCATAGGCTTGACATTTCTATGAAATGTTCAAAGCGTCGTGAAGCTTTGTTGGAACACGTTTATAGCTCCTCCTGGAATACAGACATGTTGGCAAGCTTGGCCAGCCTTTGTATGTGAGACACCTACTGCGACTTGTATTATACCCGGTCTCTCTGATCTTGCCACTGTATAGAACAAACGCCAGTCCTATGTTAGTATATGTAAGAGAAAGCTTGCGGTATAGAATAGTAAATAGTGTAATTCGATGCGCAGCTTTAGAAAAAAATATGATATGTATTCCAACACGAACTGCGGAGCTGGGGTTGACATTTCGTTTCAGCAATGGCGGCTATTTCCTGACCGATTGATAAATGTTCTCAATGCCACCGATCATGTAATTCTACAGGGAACACCCCTCTAGTAATAGTTACAGTCGGCGCATGAAATTAACAGACACACACTGATAAAAAGGTAGGAACCCAAAATTCACAACACACATTGCTATGACATTCGGCACCAAAAAATAACCATCACACATTGATATGACATTCGGCACCAAATATAACCGCCACACATTGATATAACATTCGGCGCCAAATATAACCGCCACACATTGATATGGCATTCGGCGCCAAATATAACCGCCACACATTGATATGACATTCGGCACCAAATATAACCGCCACACATTGATATAACATTCGGCGCCAAATATAACCGCCACACATTGATATGGCATTCGGCGCCAAATATAACCGCCACACATTGATATGACATTCGGCACCAATTATAACCGTCACACATTGATATTCGGTGCCAAAAAGTAACCGTCACACTTTGACAGTCGGCGACCCAAAATAATTGACAAACTTTGATAAGACAGTCGGCAATCAAACAATTTTAGAAGACAGAAATAACGGAAATATTTTGTGACAGTCGGCGTCAAAAAACGATCGTCACACTTTGATAAGACAGTCGGTGCCAAAAAATAACCGCCACACTAGAATAAAACGTTAGTCGGCGCCCAATATCAAAACACAGTATAGAAATGAAATACTCAATGCCTTGGGAAAACAGGAAAACTGGAATGGTATTAAACTTAAAATATCCTGACACTAGAAAAAGCCGTGCTTATACAAAGTTCGTTGCATAACAGATGACTACCCGAGTCCAGAAATCACACTAAAGCTATCATTATTTCCTCTCTGTAGATATTATTTATGAGGTTTTTAACTCTCCGAAAATACGGCACTACATCATGTATGACACGGTTGGGAAAGCTATCATTAGCCTGGCATGCCAATGTAATTATCAGTAATGTCAGCCTTCGGTATTATTGGTCCTCTTCCGTCAGTCTGCTGTACTACAGGTTCTCCTCCGTCAGTCTGCGGTACCACTGGTTCTCCTCCGTCAGTCTGCGGTACCACTGGTCCTCCTCCGTCAGTCTGCGGTACTACAGGGCATCCTCCGTCAGTCTGCGGTACCACTGGTCCTCCTCCGTCAGTCTGCGGTACTACAGGGCATCCTCCGTCAGTTTCCGGTACTACTGTTCCTGTCCGTCAGTTTCCGGTTATACCTGTCCTGCTCCGTCATTTTCCAGTACTGCCGGTAATTCCTGTCTTCCTTCGTCAGCCATCGGTACTATTGGCCCTCCTACATCAGTGGTCGGTTATACCAGTCCTTCTCCGTCAGTGCCCGTTACTCTCCGTCCCCTCCCCTTCCATCAGCCATCGGTACTATTGGCCCTCCTACATCAGTTTCCGGTTTCCAGTCCTTCTTCGTCTGTTTCCGGTATTACCTAAACATCGCCATGGCGAGTTCATGTCACGAGTAAATTTTAAAACATCACGACATTAGACAATAACTGGATTGGAAGTTCACTGATTAGATTTCGAGTAATGACCGGCGGAAATATTACGCTTTTTTCTAATAGTTTATCTAAAATTTGTGATGTACGAAAACCTTTTAATACCACAAAATACCTCGTTATTACAAGTTAAGCTATCTCGAGTTAAGCTATTTTTTCCACTGAACACGTAATCACGAGATAGCTTTACTCGTAATACCGACAAGATGTTGGGGGGTATTTGTTGGCAATCTTAGTGAAGTGCAAACCTCAACCCGTCCAAAATTCTAATTCCAGTAAAGACTGAAACCGGAACACATGGATTGAACTGACTTTTGCCGTGCTTATCAGTGCCGGTATGTGAAAATGATTGCCCTGTGAACTCAATTTCTCCTGGTATTGTCTATAATTATAGGGACTTGCTGTAGAAATGTATGCAAGAATATAAATATTACAGTCTGTGCTGAAAACAACATAACAGTGATGATGAATGTCATGCATATATAAATCAGATCCCTGTGGTTTTCCTATCGCCAACAGTAGTCTATTTCCCCTGGGTGTTTGATTCGAGGGCAATCACAGTCTTTCTCTTCAAACACATGTCTTGGAACCTTCAGTTCATATCTACAGGGAAATAAGAATGGAAATATGTCAATTATGTTTTTGCTAGTATACATCAAATAATGAACGGAAGGCGTAGGAGGCGGTACATATCGAGTGTCTATATCACACCATTGTAAGGGCGGTACATGTGGAGTGTCTATATCACACCATTGTAAGGGCGGTACATGTGGAGTGTCTATATCACACCATTGTAAGGGCGGTACATGTGGAGTGTCTATATCACACCATTGTAAGGGCGGTACATGTGGAGTGTCTATATCACACCATTGTAAGGGCGGTACATGTGGAGTGTCTATATCACACCATTGTAAGGGCGGTACATGTGGAGTGTCTATATCACACCATTGTAAGGGCGGTACATGTGGAGTGTCTATATCACACCATTGTAAGGGCGGTACATGTGGAGTGTCTATATCACACCATTGTAAGGGCGGTACATGTGGAGTGTCTATATCACACCATTGTAAGGGCGGTACATGTGGAGTGTCTATATCACACCATTGTAAGGGCGGTACATGTGGAGTGTCTATATCACACCATTGTAAGGGCGGTACATGTGGAGTGTCTATATCACACCATTGTAAGGGCGGTACATGTGGAGTGTCTATATCACACCATTGTAAGGGCGGTACATGTGGAGTGTCTATATCACACCATTGTAAGGGCGGTACATGTGGAGTGTCTATATCACACCATTGTAAGGGCGGTACATGTGGAGTGTCTATATCACACCATTGTAAGGGCGGTACATGTGGAGTGTCTATATCACACCATTGTAAGGGCGGTACATGTGGAGTGTCTATATCACACCATTGTAAGGGCGGTACATGTGGAGTGTCTATATCACACCATTGTAAGGGCGGTACATGTGGAGTGTCTATATCACACCATTGTAAGGGCGGTACATGTGGAGTGTCTATATCACACCATTGTAAGGGCGGTACATGTGGAGTGTCTATATCACACCATTGTAAGGGCGGTACATGTGGAGTGTCTATATCACACCATTGTAAGGGCGGTACATGTGGAGTGTCTATATCACACCATTGTAAGGGCGGTACATGTGGAGTGTCTATATCACACCATTGTAAGGGCGGTACATGTGGAGTGTCTATATCACACCATTGTAAGGGCGGTACATGTGGAGTGTCTATATCACACCATTGTAAGGGCGGTACATGTGGAGTGTCTATATCACACCATTGTAAGGGCGGTACATGTGGAGTGTCTATATCACACCATTGTAAGGGCGGTACATGTGGAGTGTCTATATCACACCATTGTAAGGGCGGTACATGTGGAGTGTCTATATCACACCATTGTAAGGGCGGTACATGTGGAGTGTCTATATCACACCATTGTAAGGGCGGTACATGTGGAGTGTCTATATCACACCATTGTAAGGGCGGTACATGTGGAGTGTCTATATCACACCATTGTAAGGGCGGTACATGTGGAGTGTCTATATCACACCATTGTAAGGGCGGTACATGTGGAGTGTCTATATCACACCATTGTAAGGGCGGTACATGTGGAGTGTCTATATCACACCATTGTAAGGGCGGTACATGTGGAGTGTCTATATCACACCATTGTAAGGGCGGTACATGTGGAGTGTCTATATCACACCATTGTAAGGGCGGTACATGTGGAGTGTCTATATCACACCATTGTAAGGGCGGTACATGTGGAGTGTCTATATCACACCATTGTAAGGGCGGTACATGTGGAGTGTCTATATCACACCATTGTAAGGTGGGAACATGACATGGACCTGTGCCCCAAAGTTTTACCGTACAGAAAACTGTTTAACGATCGTGTTGTAGTCACTCTCTTATCGTATGTTTAATGTTAAGTTTAAATATCGAATCATTGAAAATTCGTTGAATGTTTAAACATTCAGATTTGCTTTTTCGGCCAAATTCTAAATTAATAAAAAAAAAAAAAACACTTTAAAGTCATTTTAGGTTGCGTAAATAAAATCTATAATGAGTTCATAAATTTAGTTTTAAAAAATCCACATCAATGTTATAGAGTTTATTCCTAGCTTATACTTGAAAAATCTGATAACTTGATGTATTACACCAAACAGACTTCGACTTTGGTGCCTCAGTAGCAATAATAGTTAACGAACAGTCATATCTACTGTGTTCAATCAAGCTTCAAACCACTCACTCTCCAAAAGATTTCGATTCGATGGTCAAAATTGACTCGGGGTAAAGAGAGTAAATCAATAATATATTGTAAAGATTATCAGCTAACATTAATGAAAAAGCAATGGTTCCTTCGCAAAGATGAAAAGCATAGAGAGCATTCTGAACAATTGTGGACTCTTAAATATCTGCTTAAAACAAAATCCAACTAATCCAAAATTTAACTTGTCTGATCAGTGCAAACAAAACTGGTCAAAAACATGCAGAAACTCTCTAAAATTCACCATTTACCGGTGTTTTTTTAAAGGAAGAAGTTGTGTCGAAAATTACTTAAATATGCTCTCAAAAAGAATGCTTCCATTCTTTGTATAGGTTTGAACCAGAAAGGATAACTTACCTATTGAGACTGGAAGTTGGGGTAATATACAAAGAGAAGACCGCAGTTATCAAATATGGAATGTAAGAGATATCGGAGAAGCGTTACACTATATAAATTCATGAGTTCCTGCCTTGTATGTTAATAAGACGACACAGCGCTTTATCTAAAGGTTATAATGACATCTTGAAAATCAATCCCAAATATTGTACCTTTATCATAACAATGGTTAGGTATGTTCCCCGGCATGGAATGATTTACGATTCATAATTACTCTGTTACTATATACTGCATCCCTTTGTATGTCTACGCATGCTATTTGTATGCTACATATCTCTGTATACCGTTGCAAGACAAATGTGTTTAGATAAATAAAAGTTTGAAAGTTTAAAGCCCAGCAGTTTCAGATACGCGGAGTGATGTTTGGTAAGGTTCCGTATCCCTCCGATGACATGGTGCTTTTCCTCCACAGGCTTGCTTCCAATGCGAAAGACAGCAATAGTTCCCTTAGTGGTGTCGCAATAAAAGTTCTTCAACGCTTATGTTTGTCGTTTACAATGTACACGACGTTATATAAAAGATTATTATGATGATTCATTATTAATAAGACGTTTCATCACTGTACTGTTTCTGATAAGCGTCCCTTATCGACACTGAAGGATACTCTACAGAACATAGGACTCAAATTAAAGGAACTCGGACTTTGGGAGTAATCGGAGAAAATTATACATTGTCGTTGAACTTAGACAAAATAAATGAAAATCAAGTGTAAGTTTCCCGTAAATGTACTTAAAAGATGCTGTTTTTCAACCACCACCATAACGAGGGTGAGGTAATTCTGATTGTACAGCTGCCACCATAACGAGGGTGAGATACCCATGATGTAACAGCCGCAACCATGGTGAGGCTGTGATATTTTTTTTCTGGGAATTAGGTAGAGTATCAGCTTGAAAAAAATTGCTGATCTTTGCTCATGGCGAAACAGTATTGTAGTCAGATTTCTGGCCAAAAGAAATATTTAGATCCAAAATGTTTGTTATGCGTGTTTTTCAAAACACTTTGAACGTCATATTTCCTTTGCATAAATACGTTTTTCTTTAGAACAACTATATTAACTGTTCTTCATTTGCCAGAATGTTCCTCATTATCACATGTACATAATAGCTGTGCTGGGCCTTTGTCGTCTTATTGTTATACACGATTCTCGATTATCATTGGCGGTGTAGTATATATTTCATGAGCCCACCAAAGAGGTTCCGAACATGAGTACGGAACATGAAAGGTTCCCTGTCGACTGATAGGCTGTTCGGAACTCCTCCCCATCTTTGACTCTAATAAACACCACAATTATTACTTATTACTTCATTAAGGACGATTGTTCTGCTTAAAGTGTAATTATCTATATTTGTATACGTAGCTATTATCTCCAAGAGCATGTGTCTCAGTGAGGGTTGTTCTCGCCACGTAATTCTGGAACAACACCAGAGTTTGGCAAAAGAAAAGCCCCGCAGCTGGATTTGTAAGGAAAGAAAAATTTGAATATACTAATTTTTAACATCCAAGTTAGAATGAAAAAAAATGTAACGAAAACAAAAACAGTATCTACTTTTACTCGGTACTCTCACTTTATAAAGCTACCATTGAAAGTGGGTTTTTTTACTTGTCAATGTGACGCTTGTCACTCCACTTCAGATACCTATGTGAATAGATTCGAGCCAATCGCTCTGATGACTAAGAACTTTGGGAATGAGGTTCTTTCAATATTGTTGAATTGACGACACACACACATAAAACAATTATTATCAGAGAAGATAATTTACTGAACATGTTGACATGTGATAATAATAAAACTATCTTTCTCAGAGATGAATAATAAGTTCGTGTTACTTCTGTTCAGTCGGGTAAAGAAGCAGTTTGCCGTTCAGTTCTGAGTCAGAGATTAAATATTATAGCAATTTACCAATTTCTTAAAATCACGGTAGCAGTTCAACAGTATCTTCAGTCAGATATAAAATAGTATAGCACTTCAACAGTTTACCGTTCCGTCCACAGCTAGATGTGACATATTGTGACAGTTTACCGTTCCGTTTACAGTTAGATGTGACATATTGTGACAGTTTACCGTTCCGTCCACAGTTAGATGTGAAATATGGTGACAGTTTACCGTTCCATCCAAAGTTATATGTGACATATTGTGACAGTTTACCGTTCCGTCCACAGTCAGATGTGACATATTGTGACAGTTTACCGATCCGTCCACACCTAGATATGAAATATTGTGACAGTTTACGGTTCCGTCCACAGTTAGATGTGACATATTGTGACAGTTTACCTTTCCGTCCACACCTAGATGTGAACTATTGTGACAGTTTACCGATCCGTCCACAGTTAGATATGAAATATTGTGACAGTTTGTCGTTCCGTCCACAGCTAGATATGAAATAATGTGAAAGTTTACCGTTCCGTCCACAGTTAGATATGAAATATTGTGACAGTTTACCGTTCCGTCCACAGTAAGATATGAAATATTGTGACAGTTTACCGATCCGTCCACACCTAGATGTGACATGTTGTGACAGTTTACCGTTCCGTCCACAGTTAGATGTGACATGTTGTGACAGTTTACCGTTCCGTCCACATTAAGATATCAAATATTGTGACAGTTTACCGTTCCGTCCACAGCTAGATGTGAAATATTGTGACAGTTTGCCGTTCCGTCCACAGTAAGATATGAAATATTGTGACAGTTTACCGTTCTGTCCACATTTAAATATGAAGTATTGTGACAGTTTACGGTTCTGTCCACAATTAGATATGTAATATTGTGACAAAGTGTAATTATCTATATTTGTATACGTAGCTATTATCGACAGTTTACCGTTCCGTTCACAGTAAGATATGAAATATTGTGACAGTTTACCGTTCCGTCTACAGCAAGATGTGAAATACTGTGACAGTTTGCCGTTCAGTCCACAGTAAGATATGAAATATTTTATCAGTTTACCGTTCCGTCCACAGTAAGATATGAAATATTGTGACAGTTTACCGTTCTGTCCACAGTTAGATATGAAATATTGTGACAGTTTACCGTTCCGTCCACAGCAGTGAAGCAGTTTACCATTCCGTTTTAGGTAAGATATTAAAAAGTGAAGCAGTTTACCATTCCGATCTAGGTAAGATATTAAATATTGCAGCAGTTCTCCAAACCAATCTGTGTCGGAAATAAACGTTCAGAGACAATGAATGGTACATCATTAATTCTGAATAAATTCTTTGTATTTTCTGCACGTGAACTGACATTAAGGTTAATGCAGGAAAAATACAATATTCTCAATTCAAATATCTTCACAGATTATAAACTTCCGCTTTCAAACTTCCTATTTCCTGAAAACTTGTAAACTCTACGTATAATTTCCCGCCATAAGTCCTTGCGGGGGCCTTCACTTCCGGTGTTCTATACACCACGTAATATGCTATCCGTATAAAGCATTAACTCATTAGAGAAATGGCCTGTTCCTCTACGCTTTATTGATTTACAGAAAAGCTTTCTGTGTGAAATTACTCGCAAATATAAATATGTTCAAAACGGATAAATATTGAACGACTGGGTAAAATCGATAACAAAGGCGGTTAACGTATTAGTGTTCTGTAGCAGCCATCAAATCTCGGTTCGCTGTCCTTATAGCAGTCCCAGGTAGGCACGAAGCCCCTGTAGTCTACCTGTATCGTATCTGTGTCGCACCTATATGGCATTGGTTAACGTTTAAATCCCAAAATCAAGAAGAAGAAGACTAGCATATCCATGTAGGGTAGCTTGTTATGTTGTAAGCCTGTAGGGTAGCTTGTTTTGTTGGTAGTCTGTAGGATAGCTTGTTATGTTGTAAGCCTGTAGGGTACCTTGTTATGTTGTAAGCCTGTAGGATAGCTTGTTATGTTGTAAGCCGTTAGGGTAGCTTGTAATGTTGTAAGCCTGTAGGGTAGCTTGTTATGTTGTAAGCCTGTAGGATAGCTTGTTATGTTATAAGCCTGTAGGATAGCTTGTTATGTTGCAAGCCTGTAGGGTAGCTTGTTATGTTGTAAGTCTATAGGATAGCTTGGTATGTTGTAAGCCTGTAGGATAGCTTGTTATGTTGTAAGCCTGTATGATAGCTTGTTATGTTGTAAGCCTGTAGGATAGCTTGTTATGTTGTAAGTCTGTAGGATAGCTTGTTATGTTGTAAGCCTGTAGGATAACTTGTTATGTTGTTAGCCTGTAGGATAGCTTGTTATGTTGTAACCCTGTATATTATCTTGTTATGTTGTAAACCTGGATATTATCTTGTTATGTTGTAAGCCTGGATAGCGTGTTAGCAAATCTGTATATGGTGTAAGCCTTCAGGGATAGCTTGGAGTAACGTACAATTATCTACCTGTTCTGACAATTTTGACGGGGAAATTGTCTTTAATATCCTTGGGCATGGAAGTATAAATGACACGTAGATAACGTTTCTACGTGTTCATATGCTTTTCCGCAGTTCGGCATGGGATGGAGAAAGAATGTGAAGACCGATGTTGGAGACATCGGACGGGGGGTGAGACGGAGATGCGAAGACTTGTGTTGGAAAAATCAGACAGGGGATGAGACGGGTTAGTGAAGACTTATGTTGGAGACATCAGACGGGGGATGAGACGGAGATGTGAGGACTTATGTTGGAGACATCAGACGGGGGATGAGACGGAGAAGTGAGGACTTATGTTGGAGACATCAGACGGGGGATGAGACGGAGAAGTGAGGACTTATGTTGGAGACATCAGACGGGGGATGAGACGGAGATGTGAGGACTTATGTTGGAGACATCAGACGGGGGATGAGACGGAGAAGTGAGGACTTATGTTGGAGACATCAGACGGGGGATGAGACGGAGAAGTGAGGACTTATGTTGGAGACATCAGACGGGGGATGAGACGGAGAAGTGAGGACTTATGTTGGAGACATCAGACGGGGGATGAGACGGAGAAGTGAGGACTTATGTTGGAGACATCAGACGGGGGATGAGACGGAGAAGTGAGGACTTATGTTGGAGACATCAGACGGGGGATGAGACGGAGAAGTGAGGACTTATGTTGGAGACATCAGACGGGGGATGAGACGGAGAAGTGAGGACTTATGTTGGAGACATCAGACGGGGGATGAGACGGAGAAGTGAGGACTTATGTTGGAGACATCAGACGGGGGATGAGACGGAGAAGTGAGGACTTATGTTAGAGACATCAGACGGGAGATGAGACGGAGATATGAAGACATCAGCTTAGGTCATATGAAGACGATGTCTAAGCGATGACCGACTTCAACTCGGTGCAAATTATGTAATGTGTCATGTTGGACACATGAAACGGGGACATGGGATTGAGACATTATAACATGTCCGCAACAAAATGACAGAAATACGAACAGTATTGGAGAGTAATTATCTCCATGGTAAGTGGCACTCATCTTAAAATAGTTCATTTTGTTAAAGAATACATCTCGTCTAACGGGAGACATAACGGGAACAACAACCGAGTTTTTATTTCTGATTTGCTGCCACTCCCAGACTTGAAGTGTTGACATATTCCACTAATCACAGTGACATATTGAAATTGGAAACCCATTCTGTGTTAATTGCGGTAACAAATTTAGTTGACGCACATTTTTTGTCATGAATTTTCGCCAGCTCCTTGATGGCTATTTGGAAATGTTTTAAAACCCAGCAATAGAAATGCATGGCATTGCAATTGCTTCACTTCCGGTGGACTGCCGTACTGTATGGAAAGTGCGTGCTTTTCATCGAATCTCATAACGAGATCGTGTGTTTGTGATATTTTTTTCCTAAAGTTCCAACAGGAACGAATTTTAATTATCCTACAATGAACAAGCCACAGCGGTGTGCATATTTTACAGTAGCTTAGGTCATATAACGACGGTGTCCACTGATTACGGGGCCAGTCAAGGGCCACATTAACAGCGCCACCTCGCGAAAGAGTCAGAGGTTAGGACCTTCATTCTGCACGAGACCAACATTAGTTGCCTTAATAACCTGGATACAGCCGGCAAATCACTTCTCCTTGCTCCCTGACAATCGAGATCAGAGTTAACGAATGTAATATACCATGAAATGGTCCCATCCATTAGGTGAATTATTCGTTTTCCACGAATGTTGAATATTCTTGATCTTGAAGTTTCTATGAGAAACTCGAGAATTTGAATTCCTTTAAATAAAAAATATTCAAACCGAGAAATGAAATATGGTGTCAAGATGAATGTTTCCTATTATTTGATTCGCAAAATATCAACACATTTCGTAGTTGTTTAAGAAACAGGGAAACACTTTCTTAATAACCTCTTTAAAATTAATCAACAAACTTCAGCCGGACATTTTTAAACGGGAATTCATTAAGAGATTCATAATCTTTCCCCTTCACTTTAAGACATCTTTCTAAAAGGTGTTTTTTTGGGGGGTTTCAGATATATCCAATTAAAACAATATACCCTGCTTATTATATTCTGTAAGGGTTATTTCATTCTGTATAGCTTATATCGTATATCATTCATCATAATATTTGGAGAGGGCATCGATAAGTTGAAAGAATCAGTCTTAATCCATATTATATCGTTTGCAGTTTTAATAATGTTTGAAGGAAATAAATGAAAATAATAAATAAATACTGTAAATAAATACTGTAAATAAATAAAGCAGCTTGCAGTGAGTTTGATGATTGGACTTCACTCCAGAGTTACACAGAACTGTACAGCAGGCTACCTGAGGCGAACACGAGACTTCACTGACAGAAAAGTGCAGGTAAGTAGGAAGAGAAAAAACAAAGTCCCTATGTTGCTGTCGGGGCCTCATATCAACTTTGATCTCTTAAACGTCTGCAATAAGACAAGGCGATAACTCGATTCTGAACGGGGGAGGGGCAAATCAGTCGCCTCGTGCGAAAGAGTAGAGCATTTTTTCTCCCTCAAACCTGCATGGGTACACACGTATTTTTAGGACCGCCGACTTCCCCCGCAATTCCAGAAATAAATATTCCAGTGTAAGTGTCGGAATGACTGTCGTAGTACAACTACTATAACCTTTCGAAACTGTTTCATATATTGGGGTATAACTGTCGTATACGCCAGTGGAATCATCAGACAGGCAGAAAGCTGTCAAACTCTGTACTAACCATGGTTTTATAGGGAGTTTATTGTCCCCGAGACATTCCATGTGACGGTATTCCTTGTGGAAACTTTTTAGCGCAGATTTTATTCGCCCCAATAAACATAACACGGACGTTTTATCTCTAGTTTGTCCCGATTCACAGTAAATATACAAAAATAAATTAGGGAAACAACCACTTTGAGCGTCCATTAAGCCCATCACTTACAGATAGTTATATGAATAGTGTGTTATTGATGTGATCCTCCATTTGGGGATGAGCAGAAGATTTTTAATAACGTTTCTTACACAGTATTAAATGTGTTAACATCCTCCGGGCTATATTTATCGATCAAGATATACATTCGTGTTTTATTGACGTCATTTCGAACTAAAGCAAAACCGTATCATGTTGATGCCGACCTGGAAAATGAAACAGCCCTTTTGAAGGTGATTTTCATATGTTCCTTGGGCGACAGATTTCATCTAAAACATAACAAAACGTCTTTAAAAAGAAATAGCGTAACGGTGATAACATTTTAAGTGAATATGTTAAAGAGTAAGCTGAACTGTGACTACCAATTAACGTTTAAAACTGTCTAAAATAACAGTGTTTTGTGTAGTGTGAGGTTTCGGTCACTGTATATTGTTCTGAAGCCACTGGACACATCGATATAACATCTCCAACAATAACGTCACATCTATTGTCATTGTTTATAATCAATAAATGTCATGGGTGTATAGTGGTCTCCGTCAATAGTGGTTTTAGTATCAGCATAGATCATTTTTGCGTGGCCACATAAACAAGGAAACAACAACACCAGTGTTAGCACTGTTCCGACACCGTTATTTGACTGTGGTGAAACATATAGACATGCTATAATACAATGTATGTCTCGTGTACGACAGTATACCGACCGATACCGAGTGAAAGATATGTTCTGTATTACGAATAAAATGGAAGCGGTTATAAACTGAACAGCCATATTTTCAAGTTTCAAGACGAAATTATTTCTCCTGCATTACGAAAGTGCGGAGATGAGTAATGTAATCTTCTGCGGCATGTTCCAATGACGTCACGCCTGACAAAAACGCTCTTGCCATTTTTATGGGCTATTCAACACAATTCAATTATTGACTATTATCTAGTAACATTTCCTCGCAAAAAGGCTATCTGTTATTTAGTTGTGTAAAGCCCTCAGTGTATATAAAAAGATGTATCAAAATAACCACGTATTCTTTCGTTGCTTTATCTGTATCGGAACAAAAACAACGGTTTTCAATACATTACTTCTGCTTACACATCTCGTGTCAATGTGAGTGTTTGGTAAATCAAAGTACACTGTTTTGTAATCATAGTAGATCAATTCGAAAAATGTTTTCTATCCTTATTAAAATAAATAATAATAAAAGACAGAGTATGCTTGTAATAAGGTACGTACAGGGAACATATGTGTGTACTTTACATAAACCGTGCGAATTTATGCAATAGTTGGAGGTTGAGATGTACGCCGTGGGAAGATAAAAAAAACTACATTTGTATACAGAGTGTGTAAGAATTCAGTAAATGTCGTAAGAGTGACACAATATCAGTAGTGAAGTTAGGGAGAGGGTTGTATTCAGGAATAACACAGAGGCGGGGGCATGGAGTAGCACTAAGCATCTTCTATAAAGTACACATGTAAATTCCCGGAGGAGAACAACCGGAACAGAGTTGGTCGTATCAGGACTAACAATAATATCATGGTGGGTATGACGACGCACAGATGTCGTCAACTCTGAACTGGTCATTGCGAGGACCCGGATGGAGGTGTGCACACAGACGCAGGGAATGGACGCCGAATTGTGGTCAAGTGAAAAGTCCCGTCAATAACAAAGAGATGGAGCAGGGTGCTTGAGAGCCTTGAAGACAAACGTAAGATTTGGGAGAACAGGACAGATATATAAACGGTCATAGTAGGTACCAATTACAGCGTGATTGGATACAGAAAACAGAAAGCACGTAGCATGGCAATCGGTAACCAGCGCAGAGGAGATCGTTGATATAAAGCAAGGTCAAATCAACCAGACCATAGAGGGGGAAATGGCTGAGGGATGAATACAGAAAGAGGGACAGAGGAGTTAAGAGAATTGAAATGAAGAGCCAGACAAAATGGCACCAATGGCTGGTTAAGTAAGAGATGGTGAGGAGGCAAAGCAATAGAAGGTCTGCAAAACTGACCGAGCCGACCAACCATTGTAGTATACGGAAGGGTACATCAACCGTATCAGGGGATGGCGGAGAAATATCGGGCGAACTGGACCAGATGGAGAGATGGAAAGAGTATGTCGATGAGGTATTGAATGGAGAATGGCTGAAAAACGCGATAGAAGTGAAAGAGACGGAGAAGAAATTTGATATCAACATTGAAACTCCAACATTTGATTCCCCAAAACCAGAAGAGTGAGGGTACTGAAACTATCAAAATCGCCAGGCAGCGTTAATGCAGGCGGTTATTCGGGCATAGAGAATAAAGAGAAAATATCAGCGTTCTGGCATTCTGGTCAGGCTACCAACGATTGGAGGGAGATCACGCCGTGGTCTGTGGCTGGGAAGGTAATGTGTTACATAATTAGACTGGGTTTTGCAGAGGAAAAGAAATATTAAACAATGCAAGAAATGGAAGCATCTATTGTGTATCAACTCTTTTGACGTTTGAATGCATTTGATAGCCTCCATCCAGAGAATCTCTGGTCAACAATGGCCGTCTAAGGGGTACTCAAGAAAATCATCTAAATTGTAAGAACGTTCTACAATAACTTCAATAGCGCGGACAGCATTTAGATTGGTTTCCTATATAGGCGGGGGAGAGCAAGGATGTAATGTCTAGTTGTCTATTCTCACTGTTGATGAACTGGCAACCTGATTAAAGTCCTATATATAAATATATATAACAGATGCTTCTAATCAGACTGATGGCCCGGACAATTTATTTCAAGAAGGAAAGAATGAAGTAAATTATTTTGTTATACAATTGTATTTAACATAAGCTGTTGTAACATGACAATTATATCAAACAATATTTAGAAAATATATGAAAGACAAAATAGCTCTAGAAATCGAATAGATTGAACAAATTAAACCAGTAGCTAGGAGATTTCAATTGTATAGTAGTTAACTGAAAACAATGATGCAGTAATGGAGGAAAACACAAACATCACATAATGTTCTGTTTAGTATAACATTTCAATACAGTTAGACCTGTTAACATTATACATCACATATAGGCAGGACACTGTCGCATATTTAAAGGGACTTAAACAACGCAAGTATATCTTGCTATCAGAAAGCATAGTAAATAAATATTGAGTTATCTTCTCCCAGTAGTGGTTGACACAGCAGGGCAGCGTTCCTTTCCATGACATGTATGGAGCGCGAGAACAAAGACTGTTACCTAGAGGTGTATTTAATGTGACTATCAAAACCTCGTAATGTTGAAACAAAAACAATGAACGTGTGAACACGTCATAACGAACTGAGTTATAACAAATCCAACACCAAGTAAGGTAACATGAAACATGGATCTTCGCAAGACATTGTCAACGCAGACAGCCATCAGTGCTCATCAAACGTCGAGCCACGACAAGTAACCAGATAAAACACGAGTTACAGGGTCGTATTCTCTCAGTTTGACCCTATTCTCTCAGTTAGGCATATACTCATGTATTTGGAGATTTTTCAATAAAAGAAATCACCGTTTTCATATATATTTATGTTTACAGTTATCCTTGAAACAGAACTCAAGGTTATGAAGTATTAAGCGACAGATCGCCTCAGTAAAGCCGCGGTCGTACCCTCCCCGAACTCGTGTCGTACAATAAGACAATAACTGTATTTCCTCTGTCACCATAGAAGTCGTTTTACTGAGATTTCTATGACTAACGTACATCTGAAACAGTCCCAGCAATCGGTTAGGGACTAGTTTCCGTGGTCCAGTCAATCCCCACGTCTTTACTGAGACCCGCGGTAATTGAAGAACCATAGGGTTCGGTTCAACTTAGAAAAGTAGTAAAGCTAGCCCCGACGTCATTACTTGGACCCCCGGTACTTAAATAATCGCAGGAGCCTTCTCTCCCCACGAGGATAGGTTTGTTTTACTTTGTGTTGTACAACTAACCCCGATGTCGTTATTTAGGCCCCCTGTAACAAGAGAACCACGGGGCTCCCCTTTTCTCTCCACGAGACCACATACGTATCTAATAAACAAATCACAATAGATACCGAACGTTGTATGTCATAATTCCTACAATTCCGAAAGCAACCTAGAACCAATTGCGTACAACGGCATCATAAAAAGTCGTCTTTGTAAAGTAAGATGGAGACATTAGAAAGTTGTTGGCACCATCGGTTAAGCGGGATATCAGCAGGTGATGCTTACTCAAAGTGACACTGTTAAAGGCGATAGATGAACATTAAAATTATCAAACAGAGAATGCGTGCTCACATATTGTAACCAAATACAATTTACGGTAACCAAATACTATCTACCTGACGACAGGTGATAGGTCATTGACTGAGGTCGCTACTAAAACTACCCCAACCATATCGGTCAACAGGAAGCATTGAAGACATAGACACACAAAAGGCTAAAATACAGTACTCAATAGACCCTTTTATGTGAGAACTTCCTTAGCTTAGAATGACTCCGACTTCCCTATCATCTGGAATGCTAGTAAGTCGTGTGTGCTAGGAAGAAGGAAATATACTTATTAGGTCCTGATGCCAATCAATACAACTGTATTGTATGGTTCGTAAACTATTCTAACTACCTCGTCCCGCTAACAATGGTCGTTTATGTGTTAAAGACGACATTTTAGCATAGGTCCTAATGGACGAGTTTCACGGTATCAGTTTTAAACATACCTTTATGGAGTTTCCATATGACGATCAAATACCAAAACTGGAGTTGCTTTATTCACATTCAGAAAATACATAAAAATATAATTTACGCCAAAAGTTTCCGGTTCATATATCTATCAGCTTTATATCATTGACATTGACCACAGTGTTATGTAAATCAAACTTCACGCTCCGATACAGAACGATCACATGAGACAGTCCTATTGAAGTTAGCACTGGAAATTGTCCCAAGTTTGATAGTAATCGTATAATATATTGACACCGAATGTAAAATATGGTATTAAATAGCAGTCTTTCTATATCTTTCTACAGTACCGGGTTATGCAGAATACAAGGTCACGTACTTATTCTATAATACTAACACAAGGTCTTGTACTTATTCTACAATACTAACACAAGGTCGTGTATAATACAATATCCCGTACTTATTCTATAATACTAACACAAGGTCGTGTATAATACAATGTCACGTACTTATTCTATAATACTAACACAAGGTCATGTATAATACAATGTCACGTACTTATTCTACAATACTAACACACGGTCTTGTATAATACAGTGTCACGTACTTATTCTATAATACTAACACAAGGTCTTGTACTTATTCTACAATACTAACACAAGGTCGTGTATAATACAATGTCCCGTACTTATTCTACAATACTAACACACGGTCGTGTATAATACAGGGTCACGTACTTATTCTATAATACTAACACAAGGTCTTGTACTTATTCTACAATACTAACACAAGGTCGTGTATACTACAATGTCACGTAATTATTCTATAATACTTACACAAGGTCACGTATTTATTCTATAAATTACGTCCAACAGTAAATCACGTGTATCAGTAAATCACGTGTATCAGTAAATCACGTGTATCAGTAAATCACGTGTATCAGTAAATCACGTGTATCAGTAAATCACGTGTATCAGTAAATCACGTGTATCAGTAAATCACGTGTATCAGTAAATCACGTGTATCAGTAAATCACGTGTATCAGTAAATCACGTGTATCAGTAAATCACGTGTATCAGTAAATCACGTGTATCAGTAAATCACGTGTATCAGTAAATCACGTGTATCAGTAAATCACGTATAACTTTAAAAAGGGTATATCAGGAGTAAAGCTAAAACATGTTTATGTTTTAAACACATGTCCCAGTAAAACACGTGTATCACTAAATCACATGTATCAGTAAAAACACGTGTATCACTAAATCACATGTATCAGTAAAAACACGTGTATCAATAGAACATATGTAACTGTAAAACGAATGCATCAGTAAAACATATGTAACTGTAACTAGTAAACCATGTGTAAGAGTCACATATATATTTACCAGTAAAATACGTGTAAAAGTAAAATACGTGTAAAAGTAAAATACGTGTAAAAGTAAAGCGGGCGGTCAGTAAACACGTGTTACAGACACTACGAGAACCACTTAAACACGTTTAACAGTACAATACGTGGTTATGTAATATCTCTGGTCATCTAAAAAAGTTTTGTGGAAAGAAATTCGAAGTGAGATACAGTGTGGGAGATACAAAGCGTTATAGCCGGAAGTTATGGTAACGATGACAACGGTTCCGAGTTTCTGACTCACGAAATAGGCTAACATGTGCTTCCAGTTAGGAAATACGGAATCCACTGTGCCTTGGTGAAATACTAACACAAGGTCGTGGAACGGAAAGTATTATCGTAAACTTTGGAAATTGCAATGCATGTCCTGGAGCTTTGTTTTCTTCGGCAACGTATACCATATATCACGGGAGACCACATCACTTAAATGTCCTATAAACTTCGTTATATCGATGTCCTTAGGATCAATTATGTAGAACTGATTTAGTTCAAAGACATTGGTACCATATCGACAAGTGTAAAACACGCTTTGCTGGTGTGCTTAGAGATGTCATGGAACGGTGCCGTGATTCAACTTACAAATCGATTATCATTAATCTAGATCATGGCATAACCTATCTCGGTGTTTCTATTTGCTTTAGCTCTGGAGTTGGAAAGTATCACATTCATTACCGTGGTCTTATTACGGGTTTTTATCGCCGTTTGCCCTAACGTAGTAATCTAATCGTTAACCGTTTAGGTTGGTTCACGTGTTACTCCAAATATCGCCGACAGAGGGCGTGACGATAGCTCGATTTGGCGCGCAAGACCTGCGAAATGGTCCTACTTAGACTGCTATACTTTTACCAATTATTTGGATGATTGTAGGTTCTTGTGGAAATAAATATTGATCAACACGGAATATCCATTTATTGGGAAAGGTTAAATAAAAGATATATCAATGGCGCCGCGAGATATGTGTAAAACCCCTACCAGCTTCAGCATCGTATGAGTTACTATCTAGAACACATTAACCAAAGGCTTCGCGTTTGCTTTGGAATTATGAATGTTCGTGATATTTATAAATTATTGGCAATGGAACAATACTTCATTTGAACATTTAATGCTCTGTTGACGAGCCATTATGAAGAGTACATTAGTTTGAAAGTTTGCTATCGACATCCTGCTGCTTAAAGCTGTTGAAGAGTTGGGGGTCCATCAGTGTTACCTGTCCCGTTATCGGTGATACCAATTACACTCACCGAAGGTGACGCGTATAGAAGTCGGTGGCTGCGGTAGACTCGTCATTGCAGAGTATTCAATCATATCCGCCAACTCCACGACATTTATTGGGCGATAGATGAGTATTTAAAACAATTAGCGTATGTTTGCATAGCGTCTGTACCGTCGCACGATCGTCCCTGACGACAGTAAACCATAACGGTGCTTCATCATCGCCGTTTGTTAGCGGGACATGTAATGGTAAATGGTAACAGCTTTAAACCATTACTAATTAAAAGCGTGTAATGAAACGACGATATTGTGAAAGTTGGGCTTCACAGAACAACCTGACACCGCAACAGCGACAACTCCGAAATTATCCAACACCAACAAAATAACGCTAAATCTGTTTCAAAAAAGCATACACAACTCCAAAAAGAAATCATACCAACGCGCCATACCTGTTTCTCACCAAATTCAGAGACGTATATTGCCATTAGTATATAGCTATTAGTATATAGCCATTAGTAGTATATAGCCATTAGTATATAGCCTTTAGTAGTATTTAGTCATTAGTATATAGCCATTAGTAGTATATATCCATTAGTATATATCCATTAGTAGTATATAGCCATTAGTGCATATCCATTAGTAGTATATAGCCATTAGTATATAGCCATTAGTAGTATATAGCCATTAGTATATAGCCATTAGTATGTAGCCATTAGTAGTATATAGTCATTAGTAGTATATAGCCATTAGTAGTATATAGCCATTAGTAGTATATAGCCATTAGTGGTATATAGCCATTAGTATACAGCCATTAGTAGTATATAGCCATTAGTAGTATATAGCCATTAGTAGTATATAGCTAATAGTAGTATATAGCTATTCGTAGTGTATAGCTATTAGTAGCATATAGCCATTAGTAGTATATAGTCTTTAGTAGCATATAGCCATTAGTAGTATATAGTCTTTAGTAGTATATAGCCATTAGTAGTATATCGCTATTAGTAGTATATAGCCATTAGTAGTATATAGCTATTAGTAGTATATAGCTATTAGTAGTATATAGCCATTAGTATATAGCCATTAGTAGTATATAGCCATTAGTATATAGTCATTAGTATATAGTCATTTGTAGTATATAGCCATTAGTATATAGCCATTAGTAGTATATTGCCATTAGTATATAGCCATTAGTAGTATATAGCCATTAGTATATAGTCATTAGTAGTATATAGCCATTAGTAGTATATAGCCATTAGTAGTATAGCCATTTGTATATAGCACATCTTTCTGATAGTTGTCTCCCTTTGTTATTGTATAAGTAGTCTCCTTTGTTAAAGTGTAAACAGTATTTTGTTCAATGATCCAAAATAGTTCTAGCGTATACAATTAGTCTCCGTTGGTTTTTGTAAAGTCCCCAACCTCGTTATCTAGTCTTGGTCCTGAAGACGCTTGTCGGAGAGGACTCAATGGTCTGGATTGATTTATTTCCTCATATATGTCTCCTATTGATATATTAATAAAGCAAGCCCAATTTTTGTTTCCCTTCAAGATGAATAAAGCTTTTCCATTATTAGTCTTCCTCTATTATTGAAGAGAGCCTACTTACAGCAAACATGTTCCATAAGGTTTTCTTTATCTTTTCAATGAGACAGGCGGTAAAGTGTAATAATGACTTTTGGATCAATTGGGGTCACTCATTGAGAACTATAAAGTGTCATCTAAATGAAATGTCACCACTTGGTAGGTAACATGACAACGAGCGTATTAGAGGTGTCAAGTGGCACACCACCGGGCAAAGAATAGGTAAAAAGACACGAAGAGACAGTTACATCACGCGAGACTTGGTGATGACTTAACATAAAAAGGTTATCCGGAAGCCTCGGGGTGACTGTGAACTTACCGTGAATGTTTAGCGCGGGTAGTGAGAAAAGACTGCAACCAAACTTCGCTAAAGTTGAACCCAGCGATGTATTTAGCCTGACTGCGGGAAGACTCTATAGGCGAAATATATATTTAGCCTGACCGCGGGAACACTCTATAGGCGAGATATGTATTTAGCCTGACGGCGGGAACACTCTATAGGCGAAATATATATTTAGCCTGACCGCGGGAACACTCTATAGGCGAGACATGTATTTAGCCTGACGGCGGGGACACTTTATAGGCGAGATATGTATTTAGCCTGACGGCGGGAACACTATATAGGCGAGATATGTATTTAGCCTGACCGCGGGAACACTTTATAGGCGAGATATGTATTTAGCCTGACGTCGGGAACACTTTATAGGCGAGATATGTATTTAGCCTGACGTCGGGAACACTTTATAGGCGAGATATGTATTTAGCCTGACGGCGGGAACGCTCTATAGGCGAGATATGTATTTAGCCTGACGGCGGGGACACTTTATAGGCGAGATATGTATTTAGCCTGACGGCGGAAACACTCTTTAGGCGAGATATGTATTTAGCCTGACGGCGGGGACACTTTATAGGCGAGATATGTATTTAGCCTGACGGCGGGAACCCTCTATAGGCGGATATGTATTTAGCCTGACGGCGGGAACACTCTTTAGGCGAGATATGTATTTAGCCTGACGGCGGGAACACTATATAGGCGAGATATGTATTTAGCCTGACCGCGGGAACACTTTATAGGCGAGATATGTATTTATCCTGACGGCGGGAACTCTTTATAGGCGAGATATGTATTTAGCCTGACGGCGGAAACACTCTATAGGCGAGATATGTATTTAGCCTGAAGGCGGGAACACTCTATAGGCGAGATATGTATTTAGCCTGACGTCGGGAACACTTTATAGGCGAGATATGTATTTAGCCTGACGGCGGAAACGCTCCATAGGCGAGTTATGTATTTAGCCTGACGGCGGGAACGCTCTATAGGCGAGATATGTATTTAGCCTGACGGCGGAAACACTCTATAGGCGAGATATGTATTTAGCCTGAAGGCGGGAAAACTCTATAGGCGAGATATGTATTTAGCCTGACGGCGGGAACACTTTATAGGCGAGATATGTATTTAGCCTGACGGCGGGGACACTTTATAGGCGAGATATGTATTTAGCCTGACGGCGGCAACACTCTATAGGCGAGATATGTATTTAGCCTGTCCGCGGGAACACTCTATAGGCGAGACATGTATTTAGCCTGACGGCGGGGACACTTTATAGGCGAGATATGTATTTAGCCTGACGGCGGAAACACTCTTTAGGCGAGATATGTATTTAGCCTGACGGCGGGAGCACTCTATAGGCGAGATATGTATTTAGCCTGACCGCGGGAACACTCTATAGGCAAGATATGTATTTAGCCTGACGGCGGGAACACTCTTTAGGCGAGATATGTATTTAGCCTGACGGCGGGAACGCTCTATAGGCGAGATATGTATTTAGCCTGACGGCGGGAACACTTTATAGGCGAGGTATGTATTTAGCCTGACGGCGGGAAAACTCTATAGGCGAGATATGTATTTAGCCTGACGGCGGGAGCACTCTATAGGCGAGATATGTATTTAGCCTGACGTCGGGAACACTTTATAGGCGAGATATGTATTTAGCCTGACCGCGGGAACACTCTATAGGCAAGATATGTATTTAGCCTGACGGCGGGAACACTCTAT
The DNA here is from genome assembly GCF_002113885.1 of Mizuhopecten yessoensis. NCBI lineage: Eukaryota > Metazoa > Mollusca > Bivalvia > Pectinida > Pectinidae > Mizuhopecten > Mizuhopecten yessoensis. Next base: position 365,377 of record NW_018408879.1, read on the forward strand.
AGGCGAAATATATATTTAGCCTGACCGCGGGAACACTCTATAGGCAAGATATGTATTTAGCCTGACGGCGGGAACACTCTATAGGCGAGATCTGCAAAGTGTTCTATTGCATTGAACATCGTTTAATTTTTTGGATCAAAATTCACCATTTCATTTTTAAAAAGTTATACGAGAATTCAGTTCAATCGAGAATTTTATGCAGTACAAAAGATGGAATGCATTTCATTATTTCATATTTATTTTCACTTTTTATGATTTCATGCATGAAAATCTTGCACAAAATGTTATCAGAGGCATCAGTAAACCTGTAAAGTCAAATTGTATTGACCGGGGATGATGGCGACAGGTTGAACAAGAAAATTAATTTGACAGCCAGCTTTGATGATAACTCGATGGAGAAATATGTACCAAAACGAGTGTTCCCATCAGCTTAAAAAGGGGGAAATGTTGTTGACCACTCGCTTTCAAACGATGGAACGGTCCATGTTATCTGTTTTCACTGTTATCCGGATACTGTGTTTGGAACATAGAAGTGTCATTGTATTCTTTGGACTGCTTTTATTTACTTGGCAAAGCGATTTTATCATGTTATATAATGTACGTTAGTGCCTCACAGTTGGTGCTCGGATACTTCTTATTAATTAATTTAGTCAAAAGGATCATGGTTTGGTTCCTTTTAGAATCTGCAGTGTATTTGAGGTGGGATATGTTGACACTAGTTACATCAGACCAGACCAGCGACATATTGATGCTAAGACCACCAAACCATCGATATGTTGACTCTATTTACATCTAACCAGGGACATGTTGACACCAGTTACTACAGACCTGGGACATGTTGACACCGGTAACAACAAACCAGGGACATGTTGATACCAGTAACATCATATCAAACCAGGGACATGTTGCCACTAGTAACATCAGACAAGGGACATGTAGCCACTAGTAACATCAGACCAGGAACACGTTGACACCAATTACTACAGACTATGAACATGTTGACATCAGTTAAAACTGACCTGGGACATGTTGACACTAGTAACATCAGACAAGGGACATGTTGACACCACTAGTAACATCAGACCAGGAACACGTTGACACCAATTACTACAGACCAGGAACACGTTGACACCAATTACTACAGACCATGAACATGTTGACATCAGTTAAAACTGACCTGGGACATGTTGACACTAGTTACATCTAACCAGGGACATGTTGACACTAGTTACAACAAACCTGGGACATGTTGACACTAGTATCACCAGACCAGGGACATGTTGGCACTAGTAACATCATATCAGGGACATATTTACACCAGTTACAACAAACCTGGGACATGTTGAAACTAGTTACATCAGACCAAACCAGGGACATGTTGGCACTAGTAACATCATACCAGGGACATATTTACACCAGTTACAACAGACCTGGGGCATGTTGACACTAGTAACTATAGACCAGGAACATGTTTACACCAGTTTCTACAGACCAGGAACATGTTGACACCAGTTATAACAGACCTGGCACATGTTGACACTAGTATCACCAGACCAGGGACATGTTGACACCTGCTACGACAGACCTTGGACATGTTGACACCAGTTACAACAATCCTGGGACTTGGTGACACTAGTAACATCAGACCAGACCAGGGAAATGTTGATGCTAAATCACCAAACCCTCGATGTTGACTCTAGTTACATCAAACCAGGGACATGTCGACACTAGTAACATCAGACCAGGGACATGTCGACACTATTAAATCTAACCTTGGACATGTTGACACCAGTTACAAAAGACCTGGAACATGTTGACACTAGTAGCATCATACCAGGGACACGTTGGCATCAGTTACAACAGAACTGGGACATGTTGACAATAGTAACATCATATCAGGTACATGTTGACACTAGTTACTACAGACCAGGGACACGTTAATGCTTGTAACATCAGACCTGGGACATGTTGACTCTAGTTACATCAGACCAGGGACATGTCGACACTAGTTAAATCTAACCAGGGACATGTCGACACTAGCTAAATCTAACCTGGGACATGTTGACAC
>NW_018408879.1:369292-436267 GCF_002113885.1 Mizuhopecten yessoensis
ATCAGACCAGACCAGGGAAATGTTGATGCTAAGATCACCAAACCCTCGATGTTGACTCTAGTTACATCAAACCAGGGACATGTCGACACTAGTAACATCAGACCAGGGACATGTCGACACAAGTTAAATCTAACCCGGGACATGTTGACACCAGTTACAAAAGACCTGGGACATGTTGACACTAGTAACATCATACCAGGGACACGTTGGCATCAGTTACAACAGAACTGGGACATGTTGACACTAGTAACATCATATCAGGTACATGTTGACACTAGTTACTACAGACCAGGGACACGTTAATGCTTGTAACATCAGACCTGGGACATGTTGACTCTAGTTACATTAGACCAGGGACATGTCGACACTAGTTAAATCTAACCAGGGACATGTCGACACTAGCTAAATCTAACCTGGGACATGTTGACACCAGTTACAAAAGACCTGGGACATGTTGACACTAGTAACATCATACCAGGGACATGTTGACACCAGTTACAACAGACTTGGAACATGTTGACACTAGTTACTACTGACCAGGAATATATTGACACCAGTTTCTACAAACCGGGAACATGGTGACACCTGTTACGACAGACCTGGAACATGTTGACACCAGTAACTACAGACCAGGAACATGTTGACACCAGTTGCATCTAACCAGGGACATGTTGACACCATTAACAACAGACCTGTGACATGTTGACACTAGTAACATCCTACCAGGGACACGTTGGCATCAGTTAGAACAGAACTGGGACATGTTGACACTAGTTACATCATATCAGGTACATGTTGACACTAGTTACTACAAACCAGGGGCACGTTACTACTTGTAACATCAGACATGGGACATGTTGGCACTAGTAACATCATACCAGGGACATGTTGACACCAGTTTTTAAAGACCAGGAACATGTTGACACCAGTTACAACACACCTGGGGCATGTTGACACTAGTAACATCATATCAGGTACATGTTGACACTAGTTACTACAAACCAGGGGCACGTTAATACTTGTAACATCAGACATGGGATATGTTGGCACTAGTAAAATCATACCAGGGACATTTTTACACCATTACAACAGACCTGGGGCATGTTGACACTAGTAATTATAGACCAGTGACATGTTGACACCAGTTTCTACAGACCAGGAACATGTTGACACCTGTTACAACAGACCTAGGACATGTTGACACTAGTTGCATCAGATCAGGGACATGTTGACACCAGTTGCATCTAACCAGGGACATGTTGACACCAGTTACAACAGACATGGGACATGTTGACACCAGTTACTACTGACCAGGAACATGTTGACACTTGTAAGATCATTCCAGACCAGGGACATGTTGACACTAGTAAGATCAGACCAGACCAGGGACATTTTGACACTAGTCACATCATACCAGTGACACGTTGACAATTGTAACATCAGACCAGGTACATGTTGACACCAGTAACTACAGATCAGGGACATGTTGACACTAATAACATCATAGTAGGGACATGTTGACATCAGTTACATCTAACCAGGGACATGTTGACACCAGTAACAACAGACCTGGGACATGTTGACACCAGTTACGTCAGACCAGGAACATGTTGACACCTGTTACGACAGACCTGGAACATGTTGACACCAGTAACTACAGACCAGGAACATGTTGACACCAATAACTACAGACCAGGAACATGTTGACACGAGTAACTATAGACCAGGAATATGTTGACACTAGAAAGATCATTCCAGACCAGGGACATGTTGACACTAATAAGATCAGATCAGACCAGGGACATTTTGACACTAGTAGCATCATACCAGTGACACGTTGACAATTGTAACATCAGACCAGGGACATGTTGACACTAGTCACATCAGACCAGGGACATGTTGCCACTAGTAACATCAGACCAGGGACACGTTGCCACTAGTAACATCAGACCAGGGACACGTTGCCACTAGTAACATCAGACCAGGAACATGTTGACACCAGTTACAACAGACCTGGGACATGTTGACACTTGTCACATCAGACCAGGGACACGTTGCCACTAGTAACATCAGACCAGGAACATGTTGACACCAATTACAACAGACATTTGACATGTTAACCATAGTCACACATGATTTCTGACATCTTGACACTTACACCAACAAACGAGAGCCGTGTTGCTACTAACAACAGCAGACCAGAGATATAATGGCAGTTATAACCGTGGAATTTAAAATATTCTTTTTTAGTTTTTAGTTGTGTTTACTGAAGTGCTCCAGTCTACGTAGATGTAAAGTTGATGTAGTGAGAATATGATTAGTAATTCTGTAAAATACTTTTGTTCTTTTAGGTTCACGTTACAAACGTCTGGATAAGCATCGGATGTTAGTCATGAACAGTGGATTATTTACGATACCTTAATGGCAACACCCAAGGAAAAGGACCCAATACATTGATAAGTAATATAGTGTCTCGTAGGTCAGAACTGACCGGAAGTTTTAAGGATGTTACGTACAATATGTTGTTTTTCGTGTGTGTATCTTGAAACAAGCTATTTTACTAAATAGTGATTCCAACATTATCATAAAACGGGGGTTACAACAGCAAATATGTGAATTTCAAAATCACGATCATTGTAAGCTCGAATTTACAAACCTTGGATTGTGAATTAGTTAATTGTGGTTGAAAAGAATTAAATGTAATTATCAGACACATCTGTAGCGTGGCTCAACGTGTTTACTGGTGTAAACACATCAACAGTATCAATGGTGCAGTCCTGGGCCAACATAGATACATACCTACAATGAACATAGCAGTGGTTAGTCGGTGGCTATTTAACTCTACCATACCAATCGGAGATCTCCAAGGCTAAAACGCTTTAATTAAATCTATTCATTGCGTTGAGTTGAGGACTCGAACAAAGGGCCGAGACCGCCAGCGAGTGGTTCCGCAAAGTGTGGCGTGTCAATGCCTGTAGCGCGTGTAAAAGATCACTCCTTTTTGAAAGAATTCAGCTTTAAGTCTCTGTCATAATAGCGGAATTTGGGCTGGTGCTTAACTGGAAAATAGGAATTAAGTTGGCCGGTACCATTTTTAATCCCAGGTGGAAAATAATTGTGAGATTTATAAATACCCGTGTGAAAGAGGTGATTATTTGTAAAGGAGATTAGGACGGATAAAACTTATATATGGCAGAAAATAAACGTGTATGTATACGATTATATAGTTTATTGGAAATTAGTGTTCTACATTCCCATAGTACACAAATAAAACTATGAGATCATGATTATTTAATAATTAAGCAGATTCGTGAAAAAAATCCGGTAGTGAAGATAAATAATAATTTTATATTTGACGTATCTGCGTCTGGTGGCACTTTAATCACACAGCGATAAAAAGGGGGTAACACACGAGCAGGTCGGTTCATTATCGACTAATAACTAACAAGTATATAACTGGTCAGCTACGTCCGACCTTAACCGTCTTGTATTGTAATTAGTACGTTAAGATATAATTGGACGTTAAGTGGACTCTTTTCCTTAGGCGGATTATCACACTGTTGAACTAGCTTTTTAAGTTCTTAACCAACTCGTGAAAGCAAATTAAATGTTTACGTCATAGTCACATAATATTTTGTTTGCAAATGCTAGATTTGCTTCGGTCTTTGTTGTTGTTGCTTATGTGGATAGAAGCAATACTTAGAGTCGTTAAAACGTGTTCCGATGTCGTTATTTGTTAGTGTAAATATGACATGTCACCCGTGTAAATTTTGAGTCGTTTTATTCACCACGTCTCAAATTCGTCTCATCAATAAATATCCATCATCGTAAGAGATGGGAACGTCGTGTGATAGACAAGATGGCGGGTAACATATACATGCATATGCAAATGTTGCTGACTAATTGATACATAAGATGTGATATAACATGTCTGGTATTTACTCGTTTGCATGATGAGTTTTAAATCCAATCAACATCAATTTTTGTTAGAGGTCAAAAATCTTGCATAGCAATGATGCTACGTGAGGAATTTGATTGACATATCGGTCGACTCCTACGTGTCCCCGGGGTAAACATTTCCCGTACAAATCCTGGCCTGATTATATAGATCATCGATATGATTGATAGCACATAACATGGTCCTGACACACTGGCCATGATGAGTGTCACACCCAGCTAACAGGCGGGCTGTGGTACACACACTCAGATCCCCTCTACAAGTGTTGAGTTTTTTTTCATCAGAGACGTAAAAATGTAGTAACATATATGTCTCTGTTTTCATCCCTCAAGATACCTATATAATTATATTAAGCGTCAGAAGCATAGGAGCAGGCCAGAATTAGTATTTAGTGTACATCAGAGATAACCCAGATAGATATGGCGTCCTAAATTAAATCAGATGTTTAACCCAGAACCCCTACTTATACCATTTTTAAAGAAAATAACTGTGCGTATGATTAATCAAGTAATGCATTAACAGAATTATCGATACAACATTTCTTTCATCTAAAAACGCAAAGATTTCGTCTTAAATTGAACAGAATATGTAAGGCCTATACTGGCGCAGAAAAAAAAATCGTAAGTGAATAAAGCTTTCGTTCAAAAGCATCCCACTGGTATGAAATTATATTTCTCAAAAAAATAATATTTAATATTAATTCGGTACCTAGATAGTTTACATGTTAAAACGATGCAGGGTAAGAGAAACATATAGCCAAGCTGCGCCGAGTATCACACATCTCTACTGTAAGGTTAGCTTGTGCAGCGTTATGCAAAGGTAGTGCTTCCTTATTAACTTGTAATGGAGTTAAAAATTACTAGTCAAAGGTGACTTTAATTTGTTTGAAATTCGTTTTATTGCAGAAAACAAAAACAAAAAGGCGGATACCTATATATTGATACAGCAGTCATATTCGAAATATATTCCCCATGATCCGATATACCTCCACAATAAGCGTCAGGTGTATTCATTGGAATTCACTGATCGGATATATATTGGTATAAATTGTATCTTCCTGTTTAGTCACTCTATGTGTCAAAAAAGACATATTTGACATTTTTACCACATTATGCGTCCCCAAGTTATGAGAGGTCACTATTTCGCTGCGTACATATCTGTTTCGGAAAAAAATTATCAAACACATTTCTGGTTTACTTCTATTTCAATTCTAATTTTGTTTTTGTGCCAGTGCAGCAACGAAAAGATATATAACAACATTCCCTAGTTCCTGCTACTGCTACAGTAGCGCTATGAGCGTGTGTGTATTGCAGTGCGTATATTACACCACAACCTGAACACCCCTCTCTAAGCTCCGAGTTCATTGGTCCGGTCAATGACATGCGCAGACGGCAGCACGTGTTCATAAACAAATTTTCATGAAAGAGGGATCACAGAACTATATAGTAGTGACTTGTAGTTTGGAATCTAACCCTTCTTAACTCAGGTAGTTTGCTACAGAGCTCAACGCTTGTTAACATGGGAACTGAAACTAACAAAGATGAGCGTAACACGCCAGAATATTTAGCACAGTTACTAAAAGACAAGAAACAAATTCAGGCATTTCCGAATGTTTTTGTACACTTGGAAAAACTTTTAGACGAAGGTAAGTTTACGTGAAGCTTGAAAACGTGCGAATTTCTTGGTGTATCTCGCCACAAATTTTGCAGAAATTGTTATTGATAATTCGGAGTGATAATATGATTTAATACGGACGCAAAACGTATTGGAATTTACTCGTGTGTCTATTAATTCTGATGGTGCATCCTACTTGGGCCTGGCCCACATTGAGGGGAACATGTCTACCAAAAGTTTTGGACTAAAAATAACACTAGCAATTCACTTCGTAAAAGTTACTAAAATTCTTTTAAACTCATATTTTGTTATACCAAATTTTAGTTTTTGCTAATTTCTAATGATTGTGACCAAATTCTGGGCTGTTGTGTGGGAAGTAAGCTACATACTCGCCGCATACCGACACAAAGCGAACAGCCCCGATTTTTGGCAGCCATTTTGAAACTTCTCCCGTCACTGCACACAGCTTTGAGTGTTTTTACACTGCGTGACTCATTCTTACTTCTTGATTTTAAGATTTCTCTGATTTTCTTTAAAATAATAACATTCTGACATCGGAAAATCTCAACGTGGAGTGATATCAACACGTAATTCCCGCGGTTTCCCTTATCTCCAGATTGTAAATATTACCTGTTGATAAGGTATGATAAATTGGCTCAGCTGATTTGCTCAGGTAGCGCACAACCTCGTAGGAAAATAATGTGTTCATTCGCGACAGAAACAGTAGAATCTTTCTGATTTTACCACTTATTTTGTTTTTATTCAGTTATTCAGTTTAAAAAATTATTGATTACATTGAATACTTATGGAATAAAACGTCAAATCAAAGTAATTATTAACTAAACAGATTGATGAATGAATATATGACAGGTTAAATAAATAGTTTTGTCAATAACGATAAAAATCTCGGGAAGTAACTCTTAAATCTGTGCTTTTAAACAAATCTCGTGATAGGCCTATCGTCAACTAATCAATAGAAAATTTTATTGTAATGAACACTCTTATTTACATTAACATGATTGGATCAATAATTTGTACTGCACGTTTTGTTGGGTTAAATGCCTGGACTATTGGCTTATGTGTAACCTAGGTTGGCCTATACCCATGTATTGGTTATTAGGCTGTTCATTGAGCTACTGTATGATGTATACTATTGTAGTAATATCTAAAAATTGTATTGAACATTTTTACATACTAAGCAGCATCAAATGACTATGCACCCTTTCCCCTATTGAAATCACCTGTCCACAGCACGGGATGTTTTAGCATGTCTACCTCTTAACCAGTTCATCATTTACGCTTGTCCGTCACTTCTGGTAACACTCATATGTCTAATATTTATTATCTGCATCTCTCTTGCTTGATTGTCAATTTTTTTTTTGCGACTTGTTGTCCATCTGAAAGAAATTGACAAAGGTTTGAGTTTGTAAAGACAAAATGTATGGGTGCAAATCACATGTCACATGAAGTATTAATAACCTAGTTTTCATTAAGTGTATTTCTCCAATATACAAGAGTCTTTCATCATTTAACCTGTGATAGCTACTTAGAGTATTTTGTGTAAAACAGTAACATTTTTCCCACCATACTTTACATGTTCTGTACCATATAATGCAGTCTTCAGTGTGCCAACATCTGAGCACTGGGTTACCATCTAATCTACTAATATCCCTCCCTATCAACAACTATTTCCTTGTTGTTTGAAACCCATTAAAGGATATACACTAAAGAAAATTGTGATCCCAATATGAGAAAAAAAGTGTTTCCAAAGAGGAGGATGGATTTACGAGCGGCCAATACGCTGAAATTGTTGATGGTACTTCATCTTAAATTATCGGCTACACAGAACAGTGACAGGTATGGTAAAACATGTCTTTTGATGAATTGTGGCAGATGTTGTAACTTATAAATGTTGTTTCCATTTTAAGTGTTGAAAACAATATTGAATTAATTTTACCTCCAATACCTATATACTCCAATGGAAAAGAGACATTGTGATCAATTAAAAATTGAAAGACTTTCGAAATTATTTCCCCCTTGAAATAATTTCAAATTTTAATAGCAACACGAGAGCTGGTAAAGCTGCAGGTGTAAAAAAAAAGAGTACATGTTGTGAAAAAGTGTATTCTATGAATTGTCCAAATGTTTGTGTACACAGATTACATACAAATTGATTTCTTGTGACTTTGTGTTGAACATACATCACATTTGGAAACATCATTTCTTCATGGATTTAGAGAGCTGAAATTGACTGTATTTATACTTTACGCTCATCGTGGAAAGAGGAATAACGATCAACATCTGAAACCAGGACAGAACAACACAAGAACTCGGTCCTAAACTCGAGATACTCTGCAGTATGGTGACTGACATTTAGATAAAACTGGAATATAATTCGACTTTGTTAAATTTACTATGTGTGTATAAAACTGGAATGATAAACCACTATAAGTTGATTACATATGTGTTTATGAAAATCTGTGCATACTGAGAGGAGTTATGAATTAAAAGGAGGATAACGAAATTCATCAAAAGAGGTAAAGGTATTTTGATATAAAACTAAAAGTAATACATGTATAGGATATTAAAACCGTTCTTCCAGGCTAGTATAACATTTTTGAACATTTAAGGTAATTTTTTCTTGTTTGTACCTGTCAAACCCTGTAATGCAGGGACAGAACAAAACTTACAAATATGGATATCATATAACAAACAGATTTATCAAAACTATTTCATAATTCTTGACTTGAAGTCTTTTTTTATATAAATCAGTTTTAAAATTAATGCCTTGAACCATACTTAAACGCTATTTATCAAATTTAAATGAGGTGGGTTAAAATAAGTACAAGGCACATATTACAAAATATTGAAATGGATCACATTCTCTAGCATTGAGCTGCTGACATTGGCCTAGTGTGATTATTAAGAGATAAGCCTTGCACCGACTCTATGAAATGGGGAGGATTTAGGCTCCATGCGAAGAGGACACAGACTGGCTTTGTGAGGTTGTCCTATGTATAGCTGTGCTAGTCGGCCTGGAAGGGTGAATAATCGGTGTGTAATTACAAACCTACACAGATACTATATATTTCACACCCCATTGCACAAGAAGACCTGACAGTGCCCATTCCAGACCAAGGTTGAGTGGAAAATTACAAAACCTTCCAGATAAAATGATACCACAGGGTTTATCTTTGGACTGTTTGGTGTTTTTTAAACATTCTTTCATGGGCTTGTTAAAAAAATCTTTTGTATGGCATTGCACGCCTTTATATTTTATAAGATTTGTTTTTGGTAATATTGTTAATATATAAATATCTTGCTAAAGATGATTACCGGTTTTTGTGTTAAGATTGTAATATTCCATGTGCATTGAAGTTCTTCCAGGAGTTTACATGATATCTCAACTCGCACAAAAAGTTCCTTTGTATATATGACTCACAGGTGCATACCATGAGGTGTATACACTATCTACTTTGAAGTCCCTTCAGCATATATACCTTTCTTGCACGTACATCCTCATGTCCTTCCCAAAAATGGGGGCATGCATGAGGGGGATTTAAGGTCAGTAGCTCTGGATCCTTCTCAAATTTCTCTTAATGTTGTGATATCTGGGGCAGTGCATTAGTTAATCAATTGTACAGCTAGCTATAGGAACAGCATTGACACGATTGGTTAATTTTTAACTAACGTACCAACAAATACATTAATTTTTGACCATTGAGATTGTTTTAATGAAGGTTTTCAACATGTGTACTGATAACTTTGCTCTAGCTTCTCATTCCCGCTCTTTTTAACTAGTTCACCATCTTTGGAGAAATCTTGTAGCTACAGTAACGGGGAATTCGTAGGAGCTTTGAACATGTTCAATATGCAGTATCTGTAAATCATGACATGTTGTACATTTTGGATTGCCTTATAGTCTGTTGTAATGACTTGTTTCTAGGGAATCCGACACAGTCAATCACAATGTCGTGCTGATGTGTCCCCTGTGATGTTCTGGGATATATGCAGCGATAGGCATTTTCTTGATCATCAGATTTGAGAGTTTCATTTATAATTCATAAAAAAACCTGTGCAAGACATTTTACCATGAATGCATTTGTTTTTGTTGTTCGACAATCCGAGGGAAGGATACTTTTGCAGAATAACTGAATTTCTGAACGAATATAGCATGCCTGTAGCTTGTGTTTATTTGTCAATGATTGTATCTGAGGCTGTAAGCCAGTCTACTGCTATATACCCAACCATGCACTCTCAGCTGTTCACTAGATCAATAAACTCGAAAGTCACACTGGGATGGTCAGGATTTTGGTATAACAGTTCAAAAAATATTGCCAAATAGTTAAACTACATTAACCACTATTTCATGTATTGTGAAATTTTTTATGCACTACACAATCCTGCATTGATTATCATTTTATAACTTTCTTATACAAGAGAAAATGAAATCACGCAGAGGTCAATGATGGAGAAATCCCTGTAATACATTTCTACCTAGCTGTAGACTGGGAGCCTTATGAAAACAATTATTTTAGCAGCAAATGATATATTGGAAAGAATTAGAACCACATGTCGATTGACCAAGGCCACAGTGGATTGGCATATTCTCACCACAAAGAGATCTCCATCAGCTTGTAAATGCCCTGCTGAGTGTGGCCTCTTGAGACTCCTAGCCTCCTGTGTGTGCCAGTGCTGCCCAATCTGGAGCATGTGGAGTTCCCACAGTCCTCATTATAGGGGCCATGTGGGGCTGGTTCCAGAGTGTCTTTTAGAGGGAAAGCAGGGCATCATAAATCATGCAACAGATAAATCATTTTAAGAGTATTACACAAATATTGAATATATATCTGAATTAGGAACCTTTTGTCGAAAATGTAGCTTATATATATATATAAATCTGTTAAGTTTTTATTATTCTGGGAAAAACAGATGACATTGCTCAGTTTTGAAATAATTTTCGTGTCTAAAAGCTTTGAAGAGTTTGAATGGGCCTGTCGTGTCTTTGAGACGTATTTGCAGTTGGTCAATAGAGAGGTGTACAGAAATCACCACTCTATATGAAAGTTTATGGCTTTTGTTTACTCCTGTAGCACTCTTGAGGACTACTGATATAGGTAGCCAGGTAGCAGTATTTAACTGTTATCTTTTCTCAGTAAAACTGAAATTATCCAATTTTTTGCTGTCTGGAACTTACAATTCAAGCTTGGACACGTAGTGCGGGAGATTGTTAATTTATTTTTGTCCCATTTTGGTATTTTCTTTCTGATTTTTTTAATGTTATACAGACAAAGTTACCACTAGCTATATATATAACACTAGTTTATTTCATAAGCTTACAGCAAATACAGCCATGGGGAGGGTATACCATAGTGCTGCCAGTTTTTCGAAAACTACATGTACGTGATGCATTTATAGTGGATAACGGTGTGAATCATTTGCAGGTGTTTTTGTTTGTGCTGATAGGCTAAAGAACAGTCGTTCTTCTTCAGTCTCGATTCCAGTACTGAAAGGCTAAAGAATAGAATGATGGAATTGATCAAAGGAAATAGATATAAAGCACATACAAATTAATTACTGAATATTTGTATTGTGAGCCAAAATATTATTTTGTATCGGGTTTATACCTTGTTTTGTGTTGGGTACGTCTTTAGTGCTGTTACTGCTGCTGGCTACAGTCTGTCTATGTAAAGGGAACCCTACTAATTAGATGATGGTATACAGTTATATCCCAGCTACGTTTACCTTTATCAAGAGTTTGTTTCTGAAGAATAAAATGGGGAAGAGCAGTGCAAATTGATATAGCATTTCTAGATATATTCTCCGACCACCGTGATGCAGACATCATTATTTGTGTATATAACACTGAAAGCTCTTGATGCGTTTTATCTTTATATATTGTCAAATGATGCAACATTCACAGTAGGTAATACATACAGATTACATGCAATTTCACTTCTGTAAAGACTTTTGTTATGATATATAGATGGGAGGAGTTGAAAGCATAATACTCGCAATATGGTGAATGGTTCAATGGCTGTGTATAGCTGGTAGCAGTTATGTGCATTCCTGGCAACACATCGCCCAGATTATTATGGTTTCTCTGTTTTGCATAGAAAGTTTGAAGTTAATTTTACAATCTTGCAAACAAAAAAAATAAAATTAAGGGAATGGTATACAATTATTATGACCTCCCCTTCTTTATGTCTGGATTCTCTCATAATGGCTCCAGTGTATGTACATCAAACAGATTCAGACCCTTACATGCTAGCCTCTTTGTTTAAATGTCATTTGGCAATCATTTTTTCAAGTTTTAGCAAAGAAATTCATGCCAACATACAGTTTGGACTTTGAAATATTTGGGAAGTACAGAAGAGGCCCTTCTGGCTATAGCTTAGAACTTCTTTCACAAGCTTACCCTGCAATCATCTCAAGATGTTTGACGTTTTCTCATTTTATTTAGCAGTGAAAAAACCCTGAAAAATGAGGAAACAGCAGGGCAGCACTGATCACAAGCAGATGTAGAGCTGTGTAAGAATCAGGGCACCTGCAGGAGGTTGTGTAGTCCTGCTCTTCCAAACTTGTGGAGGGAGATCAATCATTTCCCCTCCCCCCTGCCTCTCTGTAAGTGAGGAATGTGCCCTATCCTATATCCCCCCATCCCTGCAGTGCCAGTCATCTTGGCCATCTTGGTGTATATAATCCCAATCCCTTAGCAATACAGTCACATGTCTAGTGTGGTCAAACCCTGTCCCAGTCACATATTCATTTAGAGCGTCCTTGTCCTAATCCTGATCACATGTCCATTGTGAAGTCCAAGTCGCATGTTCTTCGTGGAGTCTTGTGTCCAAGAAATGTGTCCATGGAGTCCCTGTCCAAGTCTGTTTGCATTTCTTCAAAACTTGTTGAAATGACACATACATTTAAATCTTTGTGCACGATATAAAAATTGTTCAGCTAGGTACATTTATCAATTTAGATAAGTGAAACAAGATAAGAAGTCAACAAAATGCATTTCTTGCCTATAACATTTCATTGTTATATTTGCTGAAAACAAAAACAAAATGACATATCCTTTCGAAGATGTATGGCTTAACTAATTCTGTAAGCTTAGTAGGTTGATGGAATTTTGGCATTTCATGTTACAAATTTTGATGAAGAACTTAATTTTGTGGTACACAATTTGAAACAGAATGATGCCCTTGCCATACCTGAAATGGAGTGTTCCCCTTGGTAGACCCGGGTGGTAGATATAGATGTTAGGAAGCAGAGAGAGAACGGTGTATAACCAAGAGCTAACCAACCATCCTCTTTATGGATAAGGATTGTCCCATACTTTTACTTGGTCCCACCAATCATATAGCATCCTGACAAATAGTCTTTGGGATTTATTTACCAGGTCTACTACACACAATAAGCAACACAAAGAAGTTCATGGCTACCTGGAACTATTGATTAAAGTTACCAAGCCCTTCTTGTCAAAAACACAATACTTTAGGCCTTATATTGCTTGATTGGAAATGGCATGATAATCTGATAGATCATGTTGGGTGTGTAATTTTTCTCCATATGGATGTAATCGTTAATCTTTTGTGTACATATATAGTTGCAGTGATTTTAGTAGGTATGATGTAGTAAGTTCTCAAAATGTCTGCAAATCCCATAGGAGAAGCTCTTGGTCAGGACTCAGATATTTGCGTCATAAAAATAAATAAATATATTTTATATAAATGTAAAATTTTGATGAAATTCAAACCAATCGTTGCTGATTCTGTAACAGGTGTAATGTTATCTATAATGGAAACTGAACTTATTCTCCTGGTAGCTATAGAGTGATGACTGATGATAACAGATACATGTATATATCTATGTGTCATTGTGAATACTGTTTTTGTTGCTGATGTGTTGGTAGGACCTAAATCTCATGTTAGAATATGTACATGTAGGAATGTTTCTGAAAACATATGTCAACGAATAAATTAACTTTAGCGAAATTGGCTAAAGTTAGAATTCTTAGGACTAAGTGTACTTCTGAAGGGATGGCATGCAAGTAATGGCATACTATCTGTGTTCTGGGTGTGACAGTTAGTTTACATGAGGACTGGCATATACGAGGTGTCTGTGTTAGATGTAACAAAAAAGTGAAGGATTGTAAAGACTGTAAAGGATGTTGGTATGCTGGATATTACAGCTTGGGCAAGTTGTCACGGCTCCCATAGGGTGTCTGTGTGCTAGCTTTCATCACAGGTTTATTGTCATTGTTGCACGTTTCTTTTTGAGGAACTGCATCCTCAATTCTAATTCTGCACCTCTAGTAGGGTAAAGGAATGAAGGCCTGTTTTATAGTCCAATTAGGTTAAACCCAATTATATTTGTTTCATTACCATTGCTATGGTACGCTTCAATTCAAGGGCACAATAAAACCATCGTATAATGACGACAACTCCTTCGGAACACTGTACAAAGCCTCAAGATGAATTGAGGTTTCTTTATTTTTTTCAACCATGGTTAATTTCTTTTCAGAAGACGCAATACAGTTCAATCATACCTGAATTACTGTACATAGTTCAACAAGTGTTCAGTTAAAAAATGTATTTATATCTGGATAGAGGTCTCTGAACGATATTCAAATGTCCTTCAGTTCCTCTGGGGAGCAATTGTTTGTCACGTTTTATGATTTTAAACAGTTGTAAGAATTAAAGATACCGGGCGGTGAGCAGGGTGCAGCGTGTATCCATTGTCACTAATTTGTTTGTTCCAACATGTACAAGGTTTATTTGTCCCGGTATGCTAAGTTTAATACCAGAGGGAATGCTTACTGACTTGATCTAATAGCTGGCAACTGTTCATCCTAGATTAACATCACAAATTCTAAATGTGTTTTATCCCATCATTCAGTATACTCAGTCATGTGTACAGACAATGTTTCTACAATCAGATTGCCATGTAGCTACTAAGAATATGACACAAGTTTGTGTGCCAGGTTATTCTGATATTCTCAGCATTGTCATTTGTATAAGAGGTGCCACCATTTGAAAACTTGGTAGGAGGTTTTGATTGGGAGCTACTAATAAGCTAGCTGTTGTCTTATCGTGAAAAAGCAGTAAGCTGCTAGGGTCATTGTCTCATTTTGTGAATGCGTGTGTGACCGAGATATACAGTAGATTCAAATGTAGTAACTGTAGTCACTGCCAGAATATATCATTTTTCACTTTGTAAGGTATGTGGTATTCTACATGTAGTTCCTTTTTGTTTAAGTCTTAGGTGTATGTTAAATAATGTCAAATCACTAAAATGTCGAAAGATGAGAGAAAAAGGTAGAAAGTCATTTTGAGATGGTCCGTTACCTCAAGTCTCCCCCCCCCCCCCCCCCCCCCCCGAAGTCTTTAGTCACTGATGGATATTATACTGCAGTTACTGGTAGCTAGGGATGTTTTTAGATTTTTGCTGCTTTACTGCAGTATTTGAAATTGTTTTCTTGTTTCTAGGGTTGTTTCTAACTTCTTTGATTTTAGTTGCATACATTGAGGAACTTGTAGCCTTACTTTTGTTCATTACCCAGTGTGACGTAGCATTTTGTTATTAGTGGCCAGTCCCCTCATAGTAACAAGGATTCGGCTGTAGAAGTTGGCACCAACAAGCACTGTCCTGTCCCACTCTTGAACAAACAACAGAAGCCAACACTGTGGACATGCATGTCTGATCTTTTAGGCTTGATGTACATCATATGGAAACCTTGTCTGTAAACATCATTATGTGTGCCAACATCAGCTTTCCCATTCTGTCTGAAGCTAGTTAACTCATTCACCCCTGAAGACACATTTGAACTCTTCCTAATCAATGGTTGGAATAGTTCATTATGAAGTTTCAGGGGTGAATGAGTTAAGCGGCACTAATGAGCAGGCCAGGGGATTCCATCTCACTAAGCTGTTGGCTAATTGGAGAATGGTCACTAGGCAAGGCTACCTGATAATTGCACACACTGCTGACTCTTGTTCTACAACCTCAAAGATAACGATGTAAATACTAAATGACCCTAGTAGGTTTATTTTGCTGTTGGTAAATTCACTTAACTGCACAGCTTTGCTGCTAGAGTACAGCTGCACTAGCATCTAATTTGTATGTTGAGATTGGAAGGGCACTCTTTTGTTGGCAATTTTACCACACTTTCAATCCTGTTAAGAAGATATTTGCTCATTCATGAAGGCATTTTAACATATTTTTTTTTATTTAATGTTTATTCATGACTGTATATCACAAAATACTGTCAAGAACATGAAGTTGATATTAGGTACTTGAACAAATTTTTATGGAAATGTGTGATTTTGAATTTGCTTGCAACTGAGGAAATGGTTTGTTGTTACATGTAAATGGTTTATAGCAAGTTCTACTGTTGCGACAGTATACTGTCTTGCTTTGATTATCTTCCTAGAGTTATGTTCGAACTACTTCTAGTTAATGACAAACTTGAGTACCTGCTACTCTCCATGAGTCACGTTTAAAGGAAGCTTGAGTATTTTACACGAGCTGTGATCAAGGTAGTAAAGAAGCTTAACTTATCTCTCCAAGTTGTGTTCAAGGTAGAGACAAAGCTTGAGCACTTTCCTTCAGTTGTATACTAGGTAGTTAAATAAAAGCTTGATTCAGTAGTGTGCTGAAGTGGTGTACTATGTACAGTGAGTTGACCCTATGAGTGGATGATGGTGGATGTGTTGTAGTTTGTTAAGCCTTAAAGATGGGGACAGGAACTTGTGGAATGTGTGAATACACATGTTACCCTGTGATAACATTTGTAAGATGTAAAGCTTGGTAGAATTCACATGTACACACAGACCTATACATGTATATATACACACAAATAATGAAAAACTATGTAACAGTAATTTATGTCATTTTTGCCCTATTTGAACTCCGGATGACTTAATATAAATGCTAGCTCTCAGTTCATCAATCACTCCCAGACAAGCTATAAAACATAACCATGTAGATTCTGCCTGTAGGGGGTTAATAGGCAAGTTACTGACAGGAGGACTTAGTTTTTATAGAAAGGAAAATTGATCGTAACAAAACTTATTGTCTTTAGTCCTACAAGTCCATCTTGGTTTGTTGAGTTAAGATTATTGGCCAGTGCATGATGTGTCAAAGGTCATTTAGGATAGAAAGGAAAATTGATCGTAACAAAACTTATTGTCTTTAGTCCTACAAGTCCATCTTGGTTTGTTGAGTTAAGATTATTGGCCAGTGTATGATGTGTCAAAGGTCATTTAGGATCATGAACCAGACTATGGCACCCCTTAACATGGTCTGGTTAAAACAACAGGGGGGTATAGTGTTAGTGTACTGGCATGGGGTTCTGGTCAGTGTCAGGTTTACACGCAAAAAGGCCAGCCATGAACAGCCAAGGGGCATATGGTATTTGACCTTCCTGTCCACAGGCCCCTTAATTACAGAACTAGAGGTCATACTAACCTTCAGCTTAGGCCATGAAGGAATGCCCCACTGAACACATAATCATAGACGAGGTCAAATGTTGATAGTCCCTGGTGTATTCTATAACCTGTCATTTCATTACAACTTTCTTTGGACACTTTTTTTCATATATTTTATGGACAAGAAAAATGCATTTAAATTTTACCTCCTAGAAGCAAAATTAATTATTTTATTGTAAGAATTAACCCACATTCTGGTAAAAAGTGAAGAGGTTCACATTTATAAATATATATATATGTATTAATAGATTTTGTACATGTTCTACAATGGCAGGTTTCTCTGATTGTTTCATGGTGTACGTATATATGTTGGTTACAAAATTCCTCCTTTAAATACAAGTACTTGTATTAAAATGTACCTAAATTAACCTTTTGTTTAAATATAGATTATTTGACAATTTATATTTGTTAATTTTGATTCCTTTATTTAAATGTATGTGATTTCACGGTGTGGTCTGTATTTGGTATAATTACCATTATAAATGTAACCTAATAGTGATTGTAGAGATATGTCCCATACCTAATGGCTTTGCTTGTGTTCACTAAATTGGTCTAAACCTGTATATTCTGCAGGACTTGTATCCTATGTACATTATATGTTTATAAAGTACAGTATTTGAATGTAATATATTACCTATGTATTGTACATAATTAGATTACACACTGACAATTACTGCAGGGTTTTCCTATTCTAGTCGAAACCACAGCTAAGGTAAAGCTTTTTATCAATGCACCAGGTAAACTGTTTTTACATGAAGAGACGAACAATCTTCAACTATTAAGAGCAAGACTAAAATCTAGGGTTGATGCTTCCGATAACAATATATGACTGTATACCTGTCCATTTTTCACAGTCACGAAGTCAAAATGCTGATGAATAATATGAGCTCATGTTTATTTATATCTAGTCAGAATTGTATAAGTTACAGTAACCACACCTGTTTTCTGTATGATAGTTTTGTATTTATGTGTTGAGAGTGAGACAATTTTTTTAATTCCAATTTATGTGGTCCTAATTTCATTTAGAATAAAATCCTATAAACAATAATCTTTAACATGATGAGAATTAAAATACTTAAAAGAGATTATTAATGACTAAAAAATAATGGTTGAAATTAAAACAAAGTAACTCTAAAAATAGTAACTGAATGCATACCTTATCAAAATTACTAAGTTACTACTTCATTAATTAGCTAATATTGATATTAGGCAATTAGTGTACTCGTGGAAATCAATAAGGGGACATTTACTGGACAATCACTGGTGCCAGGTTTGGAGGTCAAACCTGAAGAATTGCCAGTATTCAATTTCAACAGAAACAATAGTTATATCACATCTTTATGGTAGTACACAATTTTGATTTAAATCAGAAAGCCAGATATGTAATCTTTGAGGACGAGATAGAAAACAGTCTTTGAGTACGAGATAGGAAACAATGTTTCAGTGTGAGACAGAATGCTCGGATGTTAGCTGTGATGTAAGTGGGTGTTCACTGTAAGACCCAAATTCAAATTTTATATGAGTTTGCTGTTTGTATATTTTCAGAAATCAACAGAGTTCGATTACAGTTATTTCACCATAAGGGAAGCAATCGAGATCCCCTTCCATTGCCTGAGGTACAGGGACCTACCGTCACACTCTCAGAAAAATTATATGTCCCCGTCAAAGAACACCCAGATGTAAGTATATATGGGGAAAAGAAAAATCTCTGGTTAACTTATTCATCCCCTCATATTTAAACTGGACTTGCCCAGCCTTTGATTTGGTAAGGTTCAAATGTGACTTTCGAGGTGAATTGGTTAATGGACAGACTTGATTTGGAAGAGGCTTTTTAGGTCACCTGAGCTTTAGCTCAAGTGACCTATTGCTATCCGTCTTCGTCCGGCGGCGTCTGGTGTCAGGCGTCCGTTAACATTTTACATTCCAAACTTAAAGTCAAGTTCTGCTGGGCCGATTGAACTGAAAGTTGGTAGGAATGATTGACTCATGGTCCTGACAAAGTGTTGTTATTTTTTGGGTCAACCAGAAATCCAATATGGCCACCACGGCCGCCATTTTGTAAATACCTATTTCAAACTTAAAAACATGTTCTAATAGGCCGATCTAACTGAAAATAGGTCTAGGAATACTATTTTTTACTCAAATTGGTACATATTTCAACAACAAAAATAAATACTGTAGGACTCAGGTGACCGTTAAGGCCCATTGGCCTCTTGTTATGTAATTGTATGCCCATTTTAGAATTATAGTACAAGACTAAATAGTCTGCCAAACAAGTGGCACTGTGACACTGTCATGGCAGCTTATCCCAGAGATTTGGTACATGATGCATATCTCCAATATAATCTTCCTTATTTTTGTTTAATGATGTATTTAAAGTGTTCTCTAAGACCAGATGATTTCTATGTGCAGGTGGCTGAGTTGAAGGTATAGCCTTCCTAATCACTGGTTTTAAGATGGATCAGTAGATATATACCAGACTCTATAGTCAAGAAATACACTATTAAAAAACTGTCTTCTCTTTGACAAGTAGTCTGCCATTTCTGCCATTTGAAAAGTATAGGAAAGGGATAATTCTAGAATGAGTTTAACTTGGGAAATGGAGAATCCCAATATTACTTTACATAAATCTTGTGTAGAAATGTTAAGGCTCTGAGGTTGGTTGTGTTCATTTGGCTGTGGTAGACACCTTACAAACTAGCCTAGCCTCGATACCTTACATAATACACATCATGAACACATGTTCTCAAACTAGTTCTGTGCATGTACAAATTGTGAGATAGCAGATTGATGCGTATATAATTCTATGTTTATAATCCAAAAACCTCAGCTGATTGGGATCAGCTGTTAAGTTAATGTATGGTTTTGTGTATATATCCCATTGTAAACTCTTAGATTTTGTTTAATCACTTTCTAAACATGATTAAAATACTTTCATGCATTGGCTAATGAATTTGCAATACATAATACCCACAGTATTTGTAGCACCTAATTGTGATCACGAGATTAAACAAAAAGATGTGTGATCATGACTAGTGTTTCTCGCTGATTGTAATTGCAGTGGTCATATAATTAGAATTCAGAACAAATATATTAATAACTGATGATATAATAGAGAATGAAGTGTCTTGTAATGAAATCATAACTAGGATACTGTTAACAGGTATAACGCATAATCTGCATATGTAGAATTTAAAATGATGATACATCATCTTAAAACTTTAAACAAAGAAAAACAAATCACTGTTGTATTAGAATTGGAGTGGCATACAAAATATAGAAAATTAATTCAATTAGCAATCTAAGTTAACCATGCTTTTATTGACAGGTAGCTGGTTGACTGCAAAGGAATGATAAATTGTAACAATATTCTGATCTTTTTCAGTTCAACTTTGTGGGGAGAATATTGGGACCAAGGGGGATGACAGCAAAAGAGCTGGAACAGTTCACTGGGTGCAAAATAATGGTCCGAGGCAAGGGATCAATGCGGGATAAAAAGAAGGTGAATATGAACGTATGTAGTGATTGTACTATGAATTGTAACTATAGACAATTATCTAAACCTCTTGATATTATTGTAACTCTATGGACAGTTGTCTGAACCTGTTTATATTTGTCTGAACCTGTTTATATTAATGTATTGTAACTATGGACAAGTATCTGAACCTCTTGATAATATTGTTACACTATGGCCAGTTGTCTGAACCTGTTGATATTATTGTAACTCTATGGACAGTTGTCTGAACCTGTTTATATTATTGTAACTCTATGGACAGTTGTCTGAACCTGTTTATATTAATGTATTGTAACTATGGACAAGTATCTGAACCTCTTGATAGTATTGTAACACTATGGACAGTTATCTGAACCTGTTTATAGTATTGTAACACTATGGACAGTTGTCTGAACCTGTTTATAGTATTGTAACACTATGGACAGTTGTCTGAACCTGTTTATATTAATGTGTTGTAACTATGGACAAGTATCTGAACCTGTTTGTAGTTACAGTATTCACATGGTATGACCAGTCTCCTCTCAAATTGACAAAAATAACAACGACTGTAAATCGTGTTGAGAAGATGTCCGACCCTGACTTAAGAAAACTGATTTAAAGTCTGTGTACAATTCGATTCCTGGCCATCTGGTCCCCATCCACTTCTGTAAGGCACAATACAACTATACACATCATACAAAGTAAGACGAGGATAATAAAACAAAGACAATTACCCCCCAAAAATTGGAAGCACATTGGTAAGGGGCTGGTCATGCACCATGCCAATGATTGTGTTGGTACAAGTAATATAACGGTTCCGTCCTTGTACCTCTAGGTCCGAGTTAGAGGTAACGAGAAACACATCGCCATTATCTATCCTCCCATAGTCTGCTGTAGGGAATAGGACAGCCTGCTGAAATAGCTGTCCTAAAAGATATTTTATTTATCAACAAGGAATAGTTTGGCAAATTCTTTCTGGTGATCAAGAAAATGAATCAAATGCATTACATCATGTGTAGGAAAAATAAGTTGTATAAGATACATAGGGTTACATCTTTATAGCAGGCCATAAAACAATTGACTACAGAACAATGAAAATTAGTAGAATACCACATGGAGGCTGTTCGGTAGTTGTGGAGGGAAAAACAGTGTAGTGCTTGACACTTACCACAAAGGATAACACTAAGCTACATAGGAAGTCAGGTGCATGACGCACAGGGAGGGGACTCCCACTCCAGAGTTGGGACAGACCCAGCACTGTCCTCAGCCATCACACACAATATTTTAGAGAGTAATTTAGTGATTGTTTCAACGAAATATAGACAACTTCACAAAAACACTTTTGTTTTTCACAAAATCTATTTTCCAAACCCCACCCTTAGTCTTCCTTGTTGTCGAACAAATTCCTAAGGTATTCCTCAAAAAATGTCTATCTCTAAAAAGTTGGGTTCCCCTCCTTTGAAAAATCATGGACCTGCAACTGAATATATGTATGTTAGAAAATGAAGGATGTATCCCCAAGAACAGTCAAGTTTTGGGGATAATCCCACATCAATCAGTATGTGCAGGTCACCAAGTAAGGCGGCAATCACCCAAACCCTTAGTATTACATATTTTGGTAGCAAGAAATACTATTTATAGAATTATGTACAACTTATTCTAGCTGAAACATTACAGAGTTGTTGACTGCATAGTACAAATATACAAACCAGCTGTTGGTCGGTGAAAGCCCCAACATTGGTTACTGGATGATATTAGAGGCTGGATGATAACCTATCTCTAACAGATTAGCTATGAAGAGAGACATAAAGGATGTATATATTTTACACAATCATGGGTTATAATAAACCTGTTGAATTATTCCATGTGTCCCAGAACTTCTTCATTGAGACTAGAGATACAGCAGCTGAATGGCAGATAGAATAAGAAGTAAATTTCACATAAGGTTACAACATAAGAGTCTTGCATGTAGCTAACGTGTAGGTGTAGAACATGTAAATAACATTGCAAGCAATGAAATCAGGCAAATGGGAAGGCTGACATTTTAGGTAAATGGAAAGCCGACTTTTGACTGAACTGTTATTGAGGATAGAAGGATTGGTTGTGTGGGTTGGTTGTGATTAGGGTGGAGATATATGTACTCAAATCATCACTGGTCATGATTAGTGACGAGGAGTGGGGTCAGATCATCACACATACTTACCATTGTTATATGTAATACAACAGTAGGGAGATACTGTAGGGCACATCTTTGTGTTCACCTCACATAGGGGAAGATAAACAAACCGTGAAGCCACACACGTGCACACGTGTGTAGTCTGTACCGCCAATTTCTTTCAGTGCAGCGATAGGCGAATGTTACAATATACAGACCCTAGGATTCGAGATGCATGGACAGCTCTGATTGACTTATCTAGTTTATAGGCCGATTGGGTACTTTTTACATACAATTATTTCCATCGAAAGACTCGGATCAGGGAATCACTTATCTGAAAACAGTTGTACTGTCAGAATTTTCTGTAAAATGTATGGAAATCTGTATTGAAATGTTAACAAGGTGTTCAGGATCCATATACTGTATGTATAGATAAGTATTTGAGAACAGATTTGTTGGAGTCTAGCCAACAATGGAGATGACCCTTAGCAAGTTTGTTCCGATGAAACCCAGATTCTTTAACATATCTATATCTTTGTAGATATATGGAGATCAAAAGCAGATTGTGGTTCGAGTTTCTACCTTTAAGTGCAGGATCTGTAGATCTGTTGTACCAATATTAGAAACATAAGTAAGAGTTCTGGCAGCAAGTCCAGGATTTGTAAATCTCTGTATTCACAAAAAAACAGAAAAAGGTCGAGTCCTACGAGTAAATTTAGAATTTATGGATGTAAAAAAACAGATTTGAGTCCTATCATTCAATTTAGTATTTATGGATGTAAAAAAAAAGCGAGTTCTATGAGTAAATTTAGGATTTATGGATGTAAAATACTGATCGAGGTTTGAATTCTACCTTTAAGTTAAGGATTTGTTTATCTGTTCCAATATCAGAAACAGAGTTTTGAGTTCTTCCATTAAGTCTAGGATTTGTAGATGTGTGGATATGAAATCAGATAGAGGTTGGGATTTACCTGTAAGGTTAGGACTAAGATTTGCATTGCTAATGATAGTTTCATTTTGATTTGTCGCGGTTCAGTCATCTATAAATGTATAATTAAGCAGGTTGATGACAATTGGTTGTATAACCTTCTGGCAGTACAAGATAACGAGTGTGGTATCAGATTGATGATATATAGTTCTGTATATCTTATTGATGGTCTGAAACAGGAAGATATCTGTTATATTGTTATATATTCGCCACTAATCAATGCTGTATTTAATGGATGAAAGAATAGAGTGATTGACATGGATATTACAAGTAACTTGGGATTTCCAAATCACATTAGCACATTATAAAACATAACATCAGTTAAATCTGATCTCTATATGTCATTCATCCCATTTATAGGTAATCAAATATGTGTGGCATTAAAATTTCAAGTCCTTTTTACTAAGACAGGCTTGTGTTAGTATTTTGTGTGACCCAATTATTTTTGTGTTGTGAAAGTCGTTCCTTCACTTGGTTTAATTTATGACCAAATTCATATGTTAAAGTATCCTGTGGAAGGATATATCTATTTACTAGTAAACAATAACTAAATTTTAATGTCCACCTACTAGCATTAAATGTCATTTCTCTCATTTGTCATTGGACCGTTTCATGTCATAGTGTCTGATGAAGAATATCTAATCAAGTCGGTAATTAAGACTGATGACAGAAGTGTTATATGACCTGTCAGCTAATTATAAGTGGTAGCCCAGGATCAGCTCCGTAAGTCGGGTCCTTATCACCATTGACTCGTAAAAAACAGTTTTATAAATAAATGTTCCCACACATAACAATTGAATTATACATGAAACTTCTTGCAAAAAAGAAAAGAAAGTCAATCTTACAGTGTGCATAGTTGTAGGTTTATCAGAACACTTCCTGATTCATAATAGATGTGTTGATTTTAATTACGGTACATCCTAATTTAATATAACAGATTATCAACAAGCTATTCCATTTAGTCGATTCAGTAGAAATTCAATATATGATAACTTCTTGAATAATTTATAGTCCAGCCATAGCTTCTCTGTAATGGAAAGTTGCATTTTAACATTCAGAGAATCTGCATAGTTATGTATTTTGAGATCTGTTTAAATTGAACTTCATGTTATGTTATATGTTTGTCTTATTTTTTAGCATGTGTCATTTCAGGAGGAGCAGAACAGAGGCAAAGCCAACTGGGAACACTTAAACGAAGAGCTGCACGTTCTTATCACAGTAGAGGATGCCAGGCAGAGGGCAGAGGTCAAAATGGCCAAGGCCATTGAAGAAGTGAAGAAACTATTGGTGCCCGCGGTAAGTTGAAATACTGTTGTTGAGAAGGGAAAGCCTCAGTTTGTGAGTGTGGATGGTTTGAGTAAAGATCATTTGAGTAAAGATCATTTGAGTAACTATGTTATAGGTTAAAAAAAATGGTTAGGAAACATGTATATCAATTTATGTTGAAAAGGTACATAAACTTTCTGTTTACTGCATGATTGAAATCAAATTTTATTAACTTAAAAATAGTGAAATGTCAGAATTAGAACCTGCTTTTTGGTTGTTAATAAAGCCCATTTCACATTTCTGTATGCACGGTACATGTATAGCTTTATGAGGTTTAGGATTAGATCCAGGTACCTATTCAGTCTAGCTCAGGTGTCAACATTAGCATTTTAAAGCCATGAACGGGTAATGATAATTTTGCCGGCCTAAATTTTCCATGAATTTCAATTTGTAGTAACTATGTTAATAAAGTAAGAAGTATTCCTTAAATATGAAAACGGAGGAATTACAAGAGTATTCGGTTTTATCCCGCCACCAAAATTACCTTTAGAAGTGCAGGTATATTGCTTTTAGGGCCAAGTTAAAGGCTGAGGAAATGTGTGGATATTGTTGTGTTTATGTGTGTAGCTCGTTATATGAAACTCTTTACATTGGAGACCATCAAAGATGAATTTGGATAGTGCCGTTATGCTTTGCTGCATTCCACATCAAGTCTGTAACTGGACACTTCTGGCCGGTGTTTAATAAATCATAGCTAAAAAAAGTGTAAATGAAGTTTGTGCGTGATCAAATTTCCCCTTCTTTTAGACAGGAATATTATCTTTATGAATGGTTCTAAAATGGATAGCTGGACAATTTAACAATCGGTTTATATGTAAAAAAATTATTAACCTAGTGTATGATTTATTAGTCGAGTTATCAATGGTAAATGTTGACCATGGAAACATGTACAGGCAAGACTTGTGTTATCTGCATAATATTATAATCCTTTATAGTTCTGATGGCTGACTTTCAGATAAGTTTCTTGTTAGATTACCCTCTTGTAAGTTAATGACATATAAAAAAAAATAAAAAAATCCCAACCTCTGTCAAATAGAAATAAAAAAGATTCATAGTGAATGCCACAACCTTGTCTTAACTCCAGGAGAGATGAGAGATATCGCCAAATAGTGCTTGTAATGTTGAGAGGATCTGCCCAGCTTAGTTGCGTGTCCCTTTACAAAAACACTTGTTCCGTAAGAACGTATTTATTCTGTCATTACCTGGCCCTCAAAGAGAATTTCTCTTGTTGTGAAAAGTTGTCTGGTATTTCCACAAGCTTAGCTAATTTGTTGGGTTTAGGTATTTTCTATGCCACCAGTTTGTATAGGAGCTTCTGTGAAATCATAATACTTTGTATTGTGTAGTGAAGTGTCATCATACTCGCTGAATAGATCCCAAAATAGAAGGGGAAAAACGCTGTTAGCAGTGAAGCCTATCCTACCCATACAATACTTGGAAATATTTCAAACTTCACGTAAACCATCCCTCAACCTTTGTCAAGATGCCAGTAACATAATTTTGGGAATATTGAAAAACATCCTTTATTAATATTCCTACATGACTGCTTGGAAATGTTTTGGCTATGTATAACAAATTTGGTTCAAGGTAGTGCCAAATTCATGATTGTTTTCATTATTCTTGAGGACAATTTATTTATACGTTGAGACTCCAACATATTCCATTGGGGGGAAAGTAATAATTCAAAATGCGCTTAAGTTTATAACTTTGACTCAGTTTTGTCATTTATTATATTGAGATAGAAAATAATTGGCAAAAATATTTGACATGGATATGATAAACAAAAGTAAGAGTGATAAACATGCATCCTAATTGTATTATTAGTGGATACTGGCAGACCCCACCTCTAAATGCTTGAGAGCTCAGTTGTAATGAAGTTATGTTAAATTTTAACGAACATTTGTTAAAATTAATGTAGTATAGTTTAGGTCCTTTGTGGATAACATTTGTGTCTTCTGTTACTCAGAAACCATTGGTTTCATTTTAGCAATCATTTTAATTATCTAGAAAAATATTGTTAATTTCCACTACAAGCATGTCTGTATGTCCTACCACAGTTGAGACAGGAATATCAATGTGCAAGTATTTAAAACCAGACCTTCTTGGACCAAGATTAAGACTCTAGTATTGAAATGTGCAGCTGCGAGTCGTTATATCTGTGTTCCACAACAAATTTCTTGTCACAAACATTTATGCATTTCCACAAAACAGTAATTCTGCTGTAGAAACATAGCGGGGATGGTGGATTGAAGTTGGGGCTCCCACATATATATATCAGTACACTAGGCTGGAGATAAGACCTGGTGAAAACTGAAACACGATCCTTTCAGCTCCTGTGTAAGTTCATCTTTAGGAAACCTACCAGTGGCACAGCTTTCAAGCTGAGTTAATTTATTTGCCCCTCTGCCAGTTTTTGTATTGGCTGCTGGCTGGGGCCACAGAGAATAGGTATTGTTTCCTTCAGTGGCCTTTGTCATGTTCTGTACTGTTCCTTTAGTACCAACACAGTTACCATCACTCCTGTTCAGCAATATCTAGGACCAAGGTAGCATTTTTGTAAGCATTTACTTGATTGGTTCTGACAATGTTTTGAGTATCTGTGTGCCTCTCTGGCCAGTTCCCCACAATTTGCCCTGTTTCAGTGTGATGTTGGAGATAGTAGAGCCACGAGGAGCTCTCTCATGTGAACACTTCTAAACACAGAAGCTGTTTTATATCTTTATCTTGTCAGTCTCAATTGGGAAAATCATTAAATGGCCTAGACTTAGAACATTTGTGGATTAGAAATAATTTTGTGCATGGAGAGGCATAAAATACAGACAGAATCTAGAATGGTCTGAGAATCTAGTAGATGGTTCTATTTTAAACTGACTTGCTGGCACACTACATGGAATAGAACAAGTTGGAGTATTTAGTTTTGTCATTGAAAGTCTGAAACTAATAATATATTTATAGAGGAGTTAGATACACGGCAAGGCATTCACATGTATCTTGTAAAAACATCTGAAACAATTTACAGATTTGAAATTGAATTTGTTGGCTAGGGGGCAATGAAATTAAACAGTTTCAATTTTTATCAATAAAATATGTATGTATATGAATGTTCGATGTTGATAAGGCAGGGCTTCAGTGGAAATGGTTCCAGTGATATTTCTAAGATTGCATTTGTATTGATAGTAATTTTAACTGTATTTAAAGATTATTTAAAAAAGAACCACTTATTAGATTTCGAATGAATTGAGAATATTTGAAGAACCATTCAAACTTAATTTCTAAGGTTATTATCATAAGTGCTTTTATTAATTCAGGATTTTTTTGATTTTTTTTTTATAGGGGCTCTTACTTTAATATAGGAAATTGCATTAACAGTGGAACTTTCTAAAAGAGATTTTATGACTGATTATTAAACAAGTCATATATATGTTAAACGAATTTTTAGGTGAAGGTTACAGAGATGTGAATGTGTTCATGTTCAGACAGAGATATGTTAGTACAGGGACTTACCACTGTTACACCAGTACTTAGTTTTACTACTGATACACATAAGTAGAAGTAGTTCTACAACTCTATACAGTAGCATTATTTAAAATAAATACTAAGCATAGAGAAAAACAAGGGTGCTATGTTTGTGTAGGATAAACCTTAGGATTGGAGTTCCCATTGTAAGGTGTACCTGTGGTCTCGGAGCTGTTTATACACTACCTATTATTCTGGTCTCTATACCAGAGACCAACCAATTATGGTATCAGCCTAGCCATTCAGCCACATAGCTTAAGGCCCGCATGAATAAACCCATACAAGTTTTCTTGACAAACACCAAAGATATTCAGCTCCCAGCGACTGTTGAACTGTATGTAGAGGGGAACTGTTGCAATGCTTTGTTGCTCAATTTTCATAATTCGAGGCCTGTGGCAGAAAGTGTTCATCGGGCGTAGATAATGATGACCTACCTATGTCTAGTAATCGCTTCGCTGCCTTATTTATTACCTTTACACCATAACTCAGGAAGCACTCAACAAATAACTTTGAATTTAACTGAGAAAAAGCTAAGGTTTTAAATTTTGTAATTGAGATGATATCTTTTATGTTATTTGTGAACGAAAGCTGTATAGAATAAAATAATCAGCATTTTAAAAGTCTGCAATAGTTACCAATTATCTATATGTCTTCGCACTGTTTTCAATAGGAAATTTTGGCAATTTCTAAGTTTTCTGCCATTTCGAGATCAAGCATACATGGACATTTAAGTTCATGTTCATAAATAATAAAGGTCTCTGAAACAGGAGATCCATTTCAAACGACGGAAATTTTATCT
This sequence comes from Mizuhopecten yessoensis, assembly GCF_002113885.1. Classification (NCBI taxonomy): domain Eukaryota; kingdom Metazoa; phylum Mollusca; class Bivalvia; order Pectinida; family Pectinidae; genus Mizuhopecten; species Mizuhopecten yessoensis. The sequence continues at coordinate 398,631 of NW_018408879.1, forward strand.
TTCAAATCTATTTCAGGCAGGATTAGGTTTTATTTTTGTGTGTGTTTCTATGGGAAGTAATAGAAATGCTATAATGTAGAGATAATTTCATGTATTGCTGTGTTAGTTTAGTTAGCAATTCCTCTCTTAGCACATATGTACAGATGCAGCTTGGAGTTTGCTTTTCTGTCTAAAATCCAAATAGTGTCTAGACCAGAGATGTCCTTATATAGTATTACTCACTAATACGATGCCAGGGGTTGACTCTAGTACAGGTTACAGACAACAATCTCAACATTCCTTAATTAATTACAAATAATCGGAGAAAACTTGTAAGCAAGCTTCCATTAGCTGTAGGCGACCTGTTTGTATGCAATACTCGGTGATTGATTGAGTTCTAGTGGTAGATAGTGTTTGTACTACTGAAGTTCTACCTCTGTGCTGATTGCTTCCATGTACAAAATTGAGATCCCAAGCAAGTATAATTATTGGTGTAGAATTTGAAATTAAGTTTTTAGTGGATATCTTGATGCTTAACTTGGAAAGTAATTCTCTACATATTGGTCATTACAGAATGTTTTCTCACATATCTTGTTTAGGAGTCATTAAGATGAATACGCTATGTAACCTTCAAGTAGAAATGCAATCAGCTAGGTAACCTGTTTGTGGTATTAACTTGCATGTGATTTTGGTGTAGATATTAACTACAAATAGATTTCAAGGTTACAAGCGATAATGTCTATTGCAGTAGGTCTTTGTAAAGGTAGCACTCGCTGGTGGGGGTCACTAGGGAGGGGGGGGGGGATCTATATGAGGTGCAGTACTGGAGGATGCACACTAAAGCTCATTATTATTTAAAGATGTTGAAACACAGTTATTTCTGTGTTACAGCTGCCATTCCCAACCACAAGTTCTTTCTCTCGCCAAACTGCCATAGCCACACATGTGTATTTGTTTGTTAGATTTCTACATAGTTATTGTAAGATTTAAAAAAATTACTTCGATGCTGAGGTGGCAACTTTGGCATTAAATATAAATTAACTAGGTATAACATATATCGCATTTGAATAAAAAATACCACCATTTAGTACATGTCATATCTGTACAGTTAATATAAACAGTATTTAATGAAGCCCTGGTCACATAAAGCTGTTGCTATGGTTAGAGGCCTATACAATCAGGAAAGATCCTCACAAAATTTCACCTGTTATAACATTGAACAACACAGTTCTTCAGTGTTGCAACCATATTTCAACGGAAAACTGCATTAACAAGGGAGGTAATTTGGTGTGCTTTAACCCATGATGTGAATGCCATATATTTTTTCAGGCTGAGGGAGAAGATGATTTGAAGAAAATGCAATTGATGGAACTTGCTATTTTGAATGGAACTTACAGAGACTCGAAAATTGTTGCTCCCTTCGGGTTCTCACCCACAGGGCTTGCCCGTAAGTTTATTTTCACCCCCTGATCGCCATGACGACTAACCAGTGACGAACAGGGTGGTTTTTCTTGACCATTAACAATTTGAAGTTTGACTCGTGTTGTTGATTTTTTGCAGCCTGATGGCGAGGATGACTTAAAGAAACGCCAACTTATGGAGTTAGCTATCATAAATGGCACATACCGTGACACTTCTAAACCCTCACCTTCATCGAACTCCCAAACATCAACGACTCGTAAGTCACGGTGACAATATACCAGCAGCCAACCCTATCTATGCCAGTGTGCGGTGTTTAGCTTTCCTCTAATTTTTTTGTACCTGTATTGCTACATCTTTTATTTATCTTTGCATCCTTTTGGCAAGAGGAATTTTAATATCCACACCCATTTTATTTTTTCTTTGTCATTTACTCTGTGGTTGAGTGGTAGATGCATGAAACCCACCCTTGCTTACACGGGGTAGATTGGACCAGACTTCCCAGTGCGGGGACCATATAGTGCTGCTTCCAGTATAGATGTAGTGGGTGTATTGTCTCACAGCTTATCATCATCATCTTCATCCTCCTCCTTCTCCTCATCATCATCTCTCCTCACCTCTCCCAGTAACGATCACCTCACTTGTCCATTTTTAATCAGTGCTCTGATTCCGTCACTTCCTAAAACCTGATAATTTAGAATTTTTAATGGTATTTTTTATATGTATTTATATCTTTGCTAACATGGAGCGTAGAATTTTCATCTGTTAAGGTGTTCCAACTAGACTAGACCGCTTTGTTAACATGTTTTGAACAAAACTGCACCAAAGGTTTAATATGCTGCACACATTCATTGTAAACAAGATGAATCATTGTGAATTTGTTTTTATTTACGCTGTATATTTCTTCATGTATGGGCAAATTTGTTTTGAAGAGAGAGAAAAAGGCCCCGACAAGTTCCAGATAGTGATGTTCAGAAGCATGTTTCTAGATATTTTCATTTTAGCCAGAAAGGTGTGGAATTGTTTCCAAAACTTACACCAATACAAACGATTCTCATTGCACCAGCAGTTGCACTACTGTTTTATCCTATACACCCTCTCCAAATCCTCTATTCATCCCATTTTTTATACCTACAAATATCATTAGGTTTACAATGTACAAAATACCTGGTCTGGCTGATCCTAATTAGAATTCATTTTAAAAGAAGCGTTGCATCAATACCCATATATCTGTTGTGGAAGTTTTGATTGACTACAAAACTATTAATCACCATCACCATTCCGTAAATAAGGTACCATTCCATCTGCATGTGGTTGTGTTGGAGGGATCTAAAGGCCGGGCCCTAGAATGCATGGGTGAAATGGCTGAATTTTCTTGCAGTACTGGAACGGTTTTTTGTGCATGATTTTCTTGAGCCGGATGAAATACACACATCTTTGACCCGCTGTCTTGGAACAGACTTTGTTTGCTTTACTTATTTTGTATTTATTACACATGTTTTGATGTATTTTGCTAATCAGACCACAAAGCTACCTACATCAGCTTCACCTATCTTTTTATATGTACTAATCAAAATGCTTCCATTCAAATAAGTTAGTTTTGCTTGATGTTTGTGCCTAGCCACCCACATTGAATTCTAAGTTATTTACTTCTAATCAGTAAAAGCTCTATATTTGGTTTCATGGAATCTTTTCTCTTTTAAACACCTGGTATGTTTTTGTATATAAATTAATGTTCCCAGTAGATACTGATTCATTAAAATCAATTTGCACATGATGATTTTATAGCTCTTTCAAAGAACGGAGATTAAATCAACAAGAGGTGAAAGGCTGTAGTAGCTTTTGTGGTATCTATTTTCTTATTCTTCAGGTCTTAGAAAATGTATGACTTGATTTGAATGTTCATCTTTGGAGATTTCTGTCTTGACTTAATACTCCTGTTTAAATGTTCCCATAACATAGCGGCCATCTTTTATAAGTGGAGTTACACAGTGTTTCTTTATGGAGATAGGCGTTAGATATAAAGAGGAAAATATGATTCTGTTGTAATCTTGATAATTTGTTTTCAAATCCAAAATTATTCTTTGGTATGTAGAGTCGAAACAAAATAGAGAGCAACATTTTTAAGCAAATTAGATTGATAGACAAATACAAATCCTATATCCATATGAACAATGTTAAATACAAATAATAATATTTTTACAAAAATAGTTGATAGGTAAGTCCAGAAAATGGATCTTCAGTCATTTTATACATATGGTTAAAGTTTCGGGGGGAAAATGGATTTAGGTTTGGCATCAATAGAGTACTAACCTTGGTTAACATTTATGTTGATGAAATGGCTTGTAATATTTGTGCCACGTATGTGTGTGACTTCTGGTGCAGCAAACATCTGTTGACAAATATGGACACACATTTTCAATGACCCTATACCGACCCCTGTATACTGGACCGGTAAATTTTAATTATAATTCATTGTTTGACCAATTTTTGCCTTTTCACTTTTAAGCTGGTATGAAAAGACCCTGGGATCTTGCAAATATTCAAGGTGTAGGATTAGGAAGCCTAACTCCACCGTCAATGGGACAAGGAGGTTGGTTTATCAAAACTATCCAATCACAAGACCTCATCCTCTCACTAATTTCCTTTGTTTCTAACAGGCATTCCTGTAGCTTGAATTCAAATATTCAAAATAAATTTTAGTCAAAGTTTCATGTTCTAATGGATAACTGATTTGATTGTAAGCAGACATATATATCAGCAAATTGAAAATGTGTACCCATTCATTGTTAGCAGTATGTACAACAAGGTATGAATCTGTTATAAGTATTTTCTTGCTCTTTTTCTGATGTCGGATATGGTTATTATTTAACAGTATACTTTCGGAGATGATATACAGATCAGTTGGTGTTGTATGAATGCAGATCAAATTCTGCATTGTACTAACTTGTTCCCTCTTTTGTATTTTACTTACAGAAGGACCAAGGCTAATCACCACAGCACAACAGTTATCACACATTCCCAATCTACGCACGCAAACACCACAAGGTGCCCCCATCATCTTGACACCGAGGATCCCGACGAGTCAGGCTGGTTTAATGAACGGTCCCCCACCACTGGTGTCACCATCAGAGGCCGCCACAGGTCTGATGTATAATCCATACGAGTACAATCCGTACTCTGCAGCCGCCTTTCACCAAGCAGCGGCACTCATTGAATATCCTTCCTCCTTTGACCAAGCCAACCTTGGTATGTTTCCCATAGTGCGATAGATTTTATCATCCAGTACTGGCTTATCAACTAGGGAAATCATTTTATGAATTGCACAATCATTGTTTTGTCAATATATATGTATGTTGATATTTTTTCTCATTTTTCATTTACATGGAATGCTATTTTTATCACATGAATTTAAATTAAATGAAATCCACCTGATTTTAAAGAAACGATGTATAGGGCTGTTCCAGATACGAGTATAGGGAGGAGTTGAAGGGAGTCACCAATTAATGATGATATAAGGGTGTTGGGGTCAGAAGAAACGTTAACATTTGTATAGTGGGCCCTAGTGGGGGATTGGTGGTGGTGGGGATTTCACAACAGCGGTTCCTCAAACCCACCCCATATGTTTTTCTGGAATAGCCCTGAAGGGTGTAGTTAGATTATGTGGTCATTTTATTATTTTATTCATATACACTTGATTTTATAAAGATGAATTCTTAAGTTTATTTACACCAACTTATAATCCTTCATGTTTGTAAATTATGTAAAAAAAAATCCCTCAATTTACTTTTGGAATTTATTCCCATATTTTACACAATTTATGTTTTTGTTCACACAATGTAATTCCTTGACATTCCAAACTCATAGTTACTTGTGTTAGATTGTGTAAATCGCCTGTGTCTTCTGTAAATACCAATATTACACAGTAAATTTGTTCTATGCATCGGTTACTAGATTTAAGTCCCATATCTACAAAATTGTTGTAAGCTTAGATATGTAATGGGTCCTCTATGTTTGTAATGTAGAATTCTTTTCCACTTTACATGCAAATCAATGTATAGGACAAACATGGTATGTATAATATACCCAAAGCGAAAGTCCCACAAATAGAGAATATCAAAAATAATTTACATATTTTGTAGTTAAAATATTGCTTTCTTCTGTTTAAATGCTTGTTAATTCTTCACCATATCCTAAGTCAACTTGTCTTAACTCATGTTACTTTGTGGATAAAACTACAAATACTATCTAAACTGTTGAACATTTTGTCAAATAAATTTATAAAAAATTAATCTGGTAAGTCATAATGATAAGTTCACTGGTCCATTTCTTAAACAAGTCTTAATTCACTTACTAACGGAATATGATGTGCATTCCATATCGAATCACACGAAGATCTGTAAAAGTAAATTGAACAAAGGAAATCTTAATTCTGTGATTCTGTAACAGTAACTTGAACAGAAGAAAGTCAAAATTCTGTGATTCTGCCATTCATGCATTCCATTTATATTCCTTTTGAAAAGGAATGCTGAAATATTTGTATATAAAATACTAGCAGTAACAAACAGATGTACTAGTGGTGTAATACCCTTATTGACCCTCCAGTGGAGAACAGTTGACTTGAAGGATGATATATGTAATCACTCGTTTAAGTTATAGTTTCACATTTATCCTCTGTGATGATCATACCCGTTCACCTACCAACCAACGCATTATCTCTTTTTCTCCCCACAGGCAAAGCATAACCAATCCAAACTGGAGTGGCCAAATCTAGACATAAACATGCGTCCCTATGCTTTGTAAAGTGGAGGTAGACTTATCTGTAGACATTTCACTTGTGTGCCTCTACTTTCACCATTTAATAGTTTTTGTTGAAAATAAACAAAACATAATTTTCATTTGTTTCTTAAAATAATCTTACGTTTGGTGATGGATTTACACATAAAAATCAAAATAAAAAACAACCCCAAACCAAGTACTACGTAATACATATAAATTTGATTTAATCTAGTTGTGTTTGCTTTTGTCAAAATATTCCCCATGAATTTAAGCACTCTTTAAGAATTGTTATTAATCCAATAATATGTATTAATTTCAGCTTGCGTTTTTCCTTGGTCGAATGTTTTTCGACCTTTTTTGTCGTGACATCTCCTGGTTAATAACAGCACTAGATAGTCAGATCAGATGTATAGCTATGAAAAGTTTGGATTTTTGTTAATTCCAAGTTTGCAACTTTAATAATAATTTATAATATATTTTTCAATTTTATTTGTAAGGAACTTTTTTATATTATGAAAGAAGTTAATCCTATTTTTTAACTAATTGATTAACCTCACGATCTAACAGTTTAAATTAACACCCAAGTATTTTTGTGATATTCAAAAAAAAGTTTATTATTTCCAGCATATATGAATGTGCTGAAATTGGCTTTAACATGAACCAGTTGTCTTTCACGCTGAAAGTTCAAGTATTGTACATTGTACAGGCCATAGCATGGTGTTGTTGAGTATTGTTACGTTAGATGAACCAGGAGGTGTGGTTGACTGGTGCCATTGGACTTCAATGATAGTGTTTGCTTTCTGTCCTTTTATATACCTCTCTTTAATTCTTAACACAATAGGGATTTGGATGTTAACTTTCACATACCGAAGCGTTGCAGAAATATATCCCTTTGGTAACGGTTTAAACGGAAAACCTCATGTCATGGAACAGTAACATTTTCCTCTTAATCTCCTGCTAATTTGGCATATGCCGTTTCTGTAAGCTTGGCATGAGTAACAACAGCTGAATGAAAACTATAGGAATACGCTGCATTATCAAGTACTGCCTTAAAATGTCTGCATTGGACACATAAGTGACGGAAGGTCAGATAGTCCAGGTTCTCCAATCCAACTAAAACAAAAGTGGTCTCCGATTGTGTATCTGCCACTAATTAATTGACCTGTCTGAGCAGGTGCTTTCACAGTGTATTCATTATTCACATGACATTTAATAACAAGGCTTCAGACACATTCCATGCTTTATCTACTGCTGTAGCATAGGTATGTATTACACCTGTGTTAAATCGACACTGCCTGTATTATTTCATTAAGCTGTCAGTAACTCGTGTTCAAAACGGATAAAATTGCATCCTGATCCCAGCATTATTTGTATCATACTTAACAGAAATTAAACAGTTTAAGCATCTTAAATGATTATATTTCGCCTTAAATGATAATATTTTTAGATTTGTAGATTTGTATTCAAATCAGTATTATAGTGAATACAAGCTCGTAAGTAACAAACCAATTACTGAAATATTTATAACTAAGCCCACAAGACAAAGTGCCAAAGATTTCATATAAGTAGAATTAACTTAGAAGAATTAACCTAGTTAAATTGTATGGCTTTGACCTATCGTTACTCAATATAGATGCCAGGATCTACAGCCTATTTACTAAGGCAGGTCAGAGGTCAAGTCTTCGAGAGAATTTGTGAATGAAAGCAAACATTATCAGCAAAGTCAAATCATTGACCACCGAGAGGGAAACTCTCTTTATACATATATTTCTTTCTTTTTTTGCATTTGTCAAGGCCAATATCTAAATGTCTTGGGATATTGTAGGTGCAGTGCCTAAAATGAGGAGAACCCTCGAGGGAATGAGAGCCCACCCTTACGCAAGGGTTTCTCTTCCATAAATTTGGAAGGTTAGTCCCAATTATTACTTATATTTTATTTGAGATGTTTTGCCCTAGTGGAGTTCCATTTCTTTTCAAAGGCAATGGTTAACAATGATGTGAACAAAAAAAAATCCACTTTGTATTTTAATTGACCTGGCACAAAACTTTCTCACCATCTGTACATGGTTTAATTGATATCAAACATCCTTTCTCCAGAAATTTGTGTTGGAGTAAATCAAGTTAGTGCCATTTTGTTGTAATAAAAATACAAGAACCATTTCTTTTGTTTCCATCAGGTTTTGTGTTAAACCATTGCCATTGACAAATGCTCTGTATATGTAATATATATATATACATATGTGCTCTTTTTATACCTTTGATCAAAGTTATTTATATTTTACATGAGAACAAAAATCAAATTTTACCTATCCAACATTGATAGTTGTGCATAATACTTTTATTTAAGTTTTATATTTGATGTGCCTTAAAGGCAGGTGTTTTCCCTGTAGAGCTGATGTAAAACGACCGTACCGTATCGTCTCATCACAACTACATATAATGTAATACAGATAGTGTTGTTGGCAAACAGTACCAATATAGGTTGGCCATTAGTTGGTGAGGGTCAGGTTGGCCATTAGTTGGTGAGGGTCAGTTTTAGAAATATTTTCCCTGTCTGATTCGTCTCCCATCATGTTCACATATAAATTTCAGCATTTTGTTTAGCATGATTTTTTTTTTTTTGATGAGTTTAAAGTTTAAGAATTTGTTAGATTTCATTGAGTTATATACATATATATTACAGTAATTAATTTGAACGCAAAAACTAGAAGCAATACTCAGGATGTTACGTTTGATTTACATGGTATTTCCTTGTTTTGTTAGCTTGTGAGTGTTATATGACGATCAAAATAGAAGAAAAACTACTGCAAAATTCATAAAGATCATTTGTAAGATTCATTTTGTCAGAACCATTCTATTGGTTTGAACTCTTTTCATATGCAATTTCCATACATTATATTCATGATTTTATCGTTTAAAAGCCAAGTGTCAGTTTTTGTTTGGGTTTATTAGCAGAACATAAACCTATCAATCTCTATTGACAACCTGTTAAGAGAAATAAGTGAGATTTCAATAGAAAGTCCAATAAATGGCTCAGTATCTTAATATAAATCAAAAACATTTTAAAGTCATTGCTCAAGTTCCATACGTAGTATAGTTGGTGTTAGACTGAACTCCTTACCCAGCAAATAGTCCCCATACTGGTGACAGCAATAGCAAGGGTTTTCTACATACATCTAGTTATCTTTCTTAAAAAGTGTTCTTAAATTTGTTTAGCCATTCAAAATACAGTAGAAAGGTCATATATTTCTTAAAAAGTGTTCTTAGATTTGTTTAGCCATTCAAACAAAATACAGTAGAAAGGTCAAATTAAATTTGATTCTTCAAAGAATTTTCTGTACTCGTGGAATATTGTTTACAAAATGTTTTAAAGCAAATACGGAGTATGATATGGATAGGTTAGAACTACTGTATACATTTTATATGTGGAAGGGATCCTAAGGAATGCCTTAGTATCGCGCTAGATACAGATCATTATTACTCAATGCGTTAAATGTTTATTATTTTCTCGGGATATTAGTGCAAAGTCCATGCAAGTACAATCATAAGTTTGTGTAGGCAGATACAGCCAGTGTATTATTGAATGTCCCCTTGTTATTGTAGATGTCCACACTTGTTAGATATATATATATACAACATGACATCAACATTTTCTTCCAACTTTTACAATGAAAACCGTGTGAAGAGAAACACGTGCAATTGTTGTTATATTTTAAGTATGTTTAGGAATAAAAGCACATCAGTTGAGCAAACAGCAGTGTTTATTTTCATTTTAAATTGATGGATTCATGTTTTAACTGTAAATCTGCTTCCCTTTTTCATGTAGAATTAGATGTATATAAATTCATTGAAAATTGTCTAAATGGAATTAAAACCGCTTCCTTCCAGAGTTTTATTTCTGTATGATAAACGTTAAACAATTACCATTATAATTCTACTTCAAGAACTGCAAGTGCATTTACAGTTATACAACAAAGAACTCACTAGGGTGTTGCATACATGGATGGTTTTGGAACTGCTAGGAAGATTGAAAGCTGTAGACAAGCTTTAGAGGACGTTGGGATGGGATTACCAACCATCGTAACCAAGCTTTAGGGGACATGGGGAGGGGCCACTTTGCCTTATTCTAGTCGCTATATTTATGTCATGTCTACAACCTTCTCAACTCTTTGCTTTTAATAGTGGAAATTGCTTTGAAATTAAATCTAGGTTCAGATTGAAGAGAGTTGGGAATGTTAAAATGTATACATTTGAACCTCGTGTTTATCTGGACCTAAAAAAGTTTTCCATAGTGTTTCATATTGTAGTCTGGAAATGGATTTTCCTGTCAGTAGTCCAGATAACATGGTTCCAATGTATACCAAAGTTGTCTTAACATTTGTTTTGTGTTGACTATATAGAGAATACAAGCTATTACAGTAGTACTGCACAGTGTTACAGATAGATATGCAGTCCTCTCGGACATATTGTGTAATATATCTATTACATGTAGGCTTGGTTATACCCGATTGTACTCGACACTAATATGACATGTACTAACATTTTGAGGATTAAAGGTGTGCTATGTTAATGTAATTGGTATACAGTTATACATTAATCACTGTTCATTCATTCATTAATCAGGTCATTGATTGGTCAATGGCTGCTTGACCTGTGACATTTGCTTTTTATCTGTACACCATTCCTTCCCCTTCTATCTTACAAAACAAATGCCCTGAGTTGTGGGTTCGGCATGAGTTGATGTAATCTTTTTAAAGCATGAGGTTTTACTTCTCACCTGTAAAGCACACTTTAATCTACAAACTGTGTAGTAGTGTCACTGTTATTTGGGTAACAAACGTTATTATTACCAAGCAGAATTAATAATCATAATAATAATAATTTCTGTAATTAATTTTTCATATTGAATGCATAAAAAGACAATATTTATGGTAGCAGTATAAACTAACATTTCTTCTTTTTTCTTTTTATTTTTCACTAAACCTTCAGCTGCCTACCAACTAACTTATACCTGGTCACAGTTAAAGTCGAACCCCTTGCCTGTCCGTACGTATCCATGCTGTGCTGCTGCTACTACTACTTCTGCATCGTATTGGTCAGTCGGTCAGTCGGTCCAAACCTAACACATGTACTACTGGAGGGGTTTGTTGGGTAGCCGACACTGCACCACTTTAGACGGACCGACAACCGTATTTGTTGACTTGCATCACGAACCATCCACCTTAACGCTCCATTGGTAACTGCCTGGCAGTGGGACATAGAAGTTTACCAGTAACTACTTACTTCCAGACGTACTGAATCAGTACCCTGCCTTCTGCAAACAACATCCACTAACATTGCCTTCTACCAGCCTAGTGACTCGGAGGCTGAGCCAATTAACATTCTTATATCAGAACAGATGGACTATATACAAGTGTGATTATAGTGTTATATTTACACATGTTTGTATGAAAGAGCCCACCGTCCTTGTGTATAAAAAAATTTGACAATGAATTGTCAAAATGTCTAAGTGCCTGAACATTACTCGTTAACTAATTCCTTTGTACTAATTTGACTGTTGTGTCCGTTTCCCACCATAACAGTTATATATAGCATTGATTGTGTGCAGACAAAATATTGCAACAAAAATTTACCAATCACTATTTTTCGTTGAGACATGTCTATATATCGTATATATATTCATATATATCTTCTACATTTACCTGTACATTAACCTTGTTAAACCAGAATTTGATTAATATTGTTTTATGTTTATGTACAGTTTTTGGAGCTTTCTCTGCGTAGCTGTTTATACCTATTATATATATATATCCCCGACCATTTTTTCTCAAGGGGACAAATTTTCATTAATCGAAATCAAAATATAACATTTGGTCTTAAAAGTTTAATAATGTTAAACTTCCTTTTTTAATTCTTAAAAAGAATGCTTCAAGATAAATATACAAATTCATGGAGATTAATCACTATACAATTATTGTGCCCTGTTTTTGAGTTTTGAAAGTGAACCCTGTAAATGTCCTAGTAACCCTCGCCCAAGATGAGGAGATTGGTATGCTGAGGCTGTGTTATCCTACCAAACACCTGTACTACCGGGCATGGCGGCTCCATCCACCAGGCTCACCAATCAAGGGCACTTTGGCATGATCAGCTCAAAGTAAATGTCATTGATTTTCTTTGTTTTCATAAAACTTGAATTATAACTACATAATGTGAAGTGCTCGGTACTTGCGTATAACAGGTCTGGTGTTTGGTATGATGATATGGTCGTCACTAACCTGTGACTGAATTCCAACCATGTTATATATTACTAGGAAGTGATACTCTCTGTCCTTTGTTTGGTGGCAGTAAGGTGAGAGAGAGGCCCCACATAGTGTCATCAGACAAGATCTCAACCTGGACATGCATAACCTGTCAAGTTTGGTATCGACAAATCTTGCAAACTTCTGAAGTATTTGGAATCTTTTCCAGCGATCATTTCCCCTGATGTTATGCATGTCTGGGTTGATTATGGTTCAAACTTAATCATTTAAAATGCAATGTTGAAAGCTCCACAATATCTATCCTCTCAATATTAATTGGACATAGTATGAAAAATTATAACTGCCGGCAAAACTTTGTTGTTTTGATTGCTTCCAATATAATTATTAAAATGATGCGAGAGTTACTGACAATCCACCTCTTGACGCTTTCTTAACAGCCCAGGATCATGTTTCATTTTACAGTACTGTACATTTATCATGTTGATTGAACTTTTGCACACTTCAAAGTAGATTTATATGTCAGAAGTTTAGATCATTATCTGGGAAGTTTTCAAAGCAACAGGCTTTTGTGAGTCTGCTTCTTACTTGTGAGCTTATGAGCACAGCTTTCTGTTACAAAACCACAGTGATTGGTGTAGTGTTATTCCCACTAGGAGAGACTGTTCACTTCCTGTGGATTCTGACTGCTTCATTCAGTTTTAATTCAATAGTTGATAAAACAGGATTGTGTATAATATATAAACTAAAGTTATTGAAGGGAATTTTTTCTGTAATATTGTAAGTTTGCTTTATATAGAACTGAGCATACTCTGTTTAGCTATCAATGCTCACCTTGTCCACAAAATTGACCTTGGCTGATCAGTTAGGGTCCTAATACCTTGAGCGGTCAGAATCCATGAGAGGATGAACTATTGGCTGATCTGATACTGACATGATACTCGTTGTTGTACATATCGTTAGGACTTTCACATTGATGATGACAGGGTATATTTGGAAGAGATCTTTTTTTTGATCTAGTTTATCTAGATATTGTTTTTTTATCTGTCCTGCAATTTCAAACATATCAATATTTTATATCATTGTAGCGAGAAAAGAGATCAAAACAATTAACATAAAGGCATTGTACTTAGTATATATATATATTATATACATTTATATAAAGTTTTTGTTTATATTTCTATGCATTAAGTGGGAATATCACCGTACTAACTGCTGTGTACTGAATGGGTTCTGCCATGTTATTGGTAACTTTTGTATAGAAACATCATAGCATTTGTAACTTGTAACCTGTATATAATCTTCATGAAAATTACATTTATTAGAATAGAGAATAGAGNAAAAAAAAAAAAAAAATGAGAACAAATATATTGAAAAGAACAATAGTAGCTATGCAATTGATGATCATATCCACCTGCTTCCAGACTAACCTACCTACTGACTACATGTAGCTGGCATTTGCCAAGTATTCAGTGAATGGTTGGAGAATTTATTATTGAGATTTTTTGATATTTCAATTTTGGATTGTCTTCCAAAGATTGCACAAAAAAGGGATAGTTTATTTTTTTTACAAGACCTGTATATACTCGATGAATATAATATTTGAAATGGGAGTTCCTCAGAATATATGCACACATTTTTAAATTAATTTTATTCAGAATTTATTTATTCCGATAGTGAAGGTTGATAATGACCAATGAGAACAGTTTATGATATCATGATACAATCAAAATTAATCAAGATAAATATTTCCTTGTAATATTCATTGATCAAAATGTTAGTAATTGAACAAAATGTTGTAGTGTTTTTTTCGCCTACTTTTTTTCACTTGATATTAAGATGTTAAGTATCGGTTTGCCACCTAGAAGGAACTCCCATTAATATAACAACGAGGTGTTTTTTTGAAAGTTTATGCAATTTATTTTAAAAACGTGAAGATATGCTCATTTAAAATATATCAGTGTCTTTTTTTAAGTTTCATGTTTATTTAGAGTTAATTTCCTTTTATTATTTTGTTAGACCTTGGATGCAGGTTGTAGATACAGAAACCTCAAGTGCCTTTTACTCTTATTAACTGTGCATGCACTGATACTTGTGCAGGTGTTTGTACTGGGCCAAAACTTTGTAGCTACTTAGCATTTGTTTTGTGTATATTGACAACTATTTTGTTACTGTTGATTGTTTATTTTTTGTACATATTAACATGATATTTTGATTTCTTCCCACCCCAAATTATTATATATGTATATCATATCTTTTTGTTTTTGCTGGTGCAAACAACAGAAAATGCATAATAACATACTTCCTTGTCCTCCCAGACTGTTGGCGTGTCCGAAGAGAATCCACCAACAGCACGTGTTAGTTTGAAGTGTATTTTATATTAACATGCTGTAGTTCAGAGTCGTAATTGAAGTGAATCTCAGTTTTCCATATATTTCCTTACTAATTAGTATCCATATATATATATTATTCCTGATTTCTCCTACACTTTATGGAAATACTCCTTTAATGAGAAAAAACTTCCTCCTTGGAAATAGCTAATTTTACATTATATACTACAAGAGATTAGTCGGATTATGAAACTTTCTTTTGTTGAAGTTTGTCAGGACAATGTAAATTGCTGATATCCCTGTACCCCAATGGAAAGAAAATCTGAAGAGTTGCACTAGATCTGATAAAATAATTGTGTAACTGGGGGCCAGGCACATACATTATATTCTGCCAGGAGTTAATGAAGGATCTATCCAACACTATTGGCCTATAAAGTGGGAGTGTCCAGTTGCCCTGCATGTTGACTCCCAGTGCACGCCTGTAACTGACTTTGTTTGACTCTCCTCACAGGTATAACATATCTGGTCATTTGACCAGAACTTCAAACCACCAAGGTGTTAACAATATAATCAGCATGGCCATATCTTGCTAAAAGTAGAGAAAAAAATTGGTTTGATTTGACAAACAGTCCAAAGCAGAATGTCTTGATCATTGTTCAATTAGGTAACTTGACATCACTCAAATTTCTGTTAGCAATATTATGATTTTGAATTGTTGAAAAAATCACTGTTGGAATTAATGAATGGCCATGATGTACACCTTGGGTAGGTTCCTTGTCTACTTAACGACTAATTCATCATTACATATAACACTGCATTTTGTACTTTTTGCGTAACAGTATTATGCAATAAAGTCTTGTTTGTATGTGTGTTGTATTTCTCAGTTTATTACTAACCATACTCACCCTGCGGTCACCCTGCAGCATACTCGGCCTGTAGTTTGATTACAATAACAAGCATGACGATTGATTTATATGCTATTTATCTATCCAGGCCTTGATGCTCATGTCTAGTATGAACTGCTAGAATATTGAATTACAAATTATGACAGATTTGTGATCCGATTGTGCAATCTGATTGGTTGATTTTAACTGGAGACTTGAATTGTGGTCAAGGCTCAAATTTTGCCCAATGGGCAGGGGGGATATCTAAAGGTTATTGCAGTAAAGTTTCACGACACAATGGTTTATACAACGATAAATATTGATTCAAGGACAAATGTACAGATGTTGAACATCACTTTAGTCTTTGATATATTTTGCTTGTGTCTTGTATGTAAATCATTGAATAAATAATAGGTAAATTAGTATGGATGTAGTCCAGGTGAAATGTATTGCATATTTTTTAACGGTAAGGTAATGAAAGACATTTAGGCTAGATTGGACAGCTGTGATACTCTAATATGCCTCATCCTTTTTCAATTGTATATTCTTCTTTGTGAGGAAAACTAGACAGGGAGAGTCTTCAAGCATGCAAGATCCCATAAATGCCAAAGTAGTTCTAGAGACACAAAACCAAGTGCCTTGTCATGTTTTGAACAGGATTTACTCCCTGTTAGCTACCTTTGTCCTTTAATCTTACTAAACATTGCTAATAGTTGCCTCCAAATTATACAAACTATTAAAAACTTGCTAACCAAAGAGTGTGTGTACTTACTATCCCTAACCTTGTATTACTAAGCTTAGACAATTTTTAGTTAAGTTCAGGGAAGTCGAGTTTGGATCTGTGATATCTATGCATTAAAGTGGTCCCTCCCGTAAGTTTATTATAGAACTATATATTTCCTATTTCATATCTACAAAGGCTTCATCATTGTTATACTGGGATGGTCTCGGTTACTCTACCTAGCCATTTTATTGATAATCATCAGCTGAAATTTATTTAAAGTTTTCATTTTAATGTAAATCCCTGCAATTCATTTTAGTGAAAACTTGGGACGAAAAAAATCAATCAAAATTCCCTTTCTCTTGTGACAAGGTCAAGATAGGGAAGTCCTAAACAGTGTTTTCATCCTGCCGCATGTTCTAATCACTGTTTATTTCAAAAGTTGTTTTACTGGGCTTTTTCAAGTTTTGCTCAAAATGCTCAAATTTAACAAAAACCTGCTTTATGCTATTTAACTTCTACTTGGATCTTTTTATTTTTACTACATTTATTTCTGAAAGCTTGAGCGACACACATCCTCAAGTCCTCTTTACATGTTATATCCATGACAGTGACCATGCTTTTGATTGGTTAATAATTTTGTATACAAATTAGACGTTTTGTGTCCAGCTCTCACTGGAACCTGAGAAACTGGTGTTAGTATAACAACATTGTTTCGTGTCAACAGTTTGTACAATCATTCATATTTAAACATGTTGAAATATTTGAAGGCATAATTATTGTAAGTTGATAATCATTTTAACACATATGCACCAACCATTGAATTTATGAGTATAGTTTTACATCATAACCATCATCCTTTGATTGAATCTCATTTTTCGATTATATTTGTGAATATGATGACGATAGTGCAGGGACCTATATTTTCACTGCTATGGGTAGTCATCACATGCAAGGAATTTTTTTTACAAAAAAAAAGAGAATTAAAGAATATGAAAAAGACAACTAAAGTGTTGGACGAATTCTTGCCAACAACACCGCAGGAGGACGCCTGGTGTTGTTGCTGCGGCTGAGTAATCTGTATGGAGTAAGGTATAACTAAGACTTGGTGTATGAACTAACTATCTGCTGAAACAAGGGCTTTACAACCTTTCCATTGAGCAGTGATAACCAGGACATTTGATATGTGTACATGACAGTTTCTCATTAAGGGCATACCACTCTCATTTTTCAAGGTAAAACATGATTCTCAAAAACCCAAAATGAACAATGTAGCTTCTAAAATTAATTTTCTAAATGTTCCTTTTTCCGCTGGGGTGTTTTAATCTTAGATGATTTCACATTGAAACGTATGCTTAGTCTGTACTACGTATAGAGTGATAACATAGTATACGTTTATGACAATGGTAGAGAGTATTAATATTGCTAGGCAGCAGTTTACTCTACCGAAAAAAGCCTGAGAAATGGATCACTCACCAGACTACTTCTATTTCTGTTGTCATCTCTCCAAAGGAGACTCATTCTGCACACACCAAATATAAGACTGAACGGGGTCACGCGCTATCAGGATATATATTTTGTCAACTTGAAGCAACCGGGAGATATGATGTTTTTTCAACGTTAAGCATGGGCTACCATACTATTAATTTACTTTTTACGTGAACATAAAATCACAACAACCGTAAAATGATCGGAATTCAATTTTTTATCCTAGAGAAATGTCAGTGTTTACAGAACTAGATAACCTTTTGGATACTCGACGCTGCCTGTAGTAAGGTTCACTCACCCATGTAGATCAAGATGTCCAAAAATACCAGCTTGATTAATATAAGTTGTAATAACTTGTTTCATAACCGTTGTAAAATAAATACAATTGATTATTATATAATATACAAAATCACAGGACCGATATATTTTGACAAGTCATACAACCGAGGTTCTCTAAATTTCATTTGGTAGAGCGTAAGACTGGTAAACCAGAGGTCCCTGGATCTCTGGTCTTCCCTGGTCACTTGGTCATGAACGTTTCCCAGTATCTTCCCGGGAAACGTTCATGACTCTGTGGCAAGAAAGACGATCACAGCCTAGAAACTGAAACGTTCATGGCCCAGTGACCGGGAAGACGTTCATGGTCCAATGAAGGAAAACATTCACAGCCTAGTGAAGACATGACGGTATGGATGATTAATGGCGTCCTCGGTTAGGTGATTGGGTGACCTTGACGTGGAGTACGTGTTAGCGTCGTGGGCCGTCTGTCCAACACACAAGGGACGTTAACGGGATTTTTGCTTGCCCTTTATTACAAGGATATCAATATTTACCTTTATTACCAAGATATGCTATAGAGAAGGGATGGATCCTGATCCCCGCTCTGTGATCGACACATCCGAGGTAATTAATAACAGCGAGATTGATTTACAAGTAAAATACTATTTGGTCGTACGTGCATATCAAGTAGGTCATATACACAGTAAACAGGCCAGCGATGACTTCTTTTCGCTTTATATACAAATATGACAGTGACAGGCAGTTTTGATACCGTTACCTTGTAAAATAATAAAAGCACAACGAAAAATATCCCGCTTCGTCTCTTGGAGCGTTGATTTCGACTTTGAGCAGTTGCGCAACAGTTTCTCCTGGAGTGATGAAAATATGCGATTGATATGGAATCTGTATTGAAATCTTTTTATTTTGTTATTTATATAGGTGATTTCCCTTTGAATTATCAGAAGTCAGTCGTACAGGTTCCAGGTTAAACCTTATATGTACGCCCTAAAGGACGTCAAGGTTCACGGCGTCTAGTTAACGTGGCTACGGCGTCTGGTTAACGGGGCTCCATTGCTAATGGCGCGCTTTCCAAATATGTGTACCATATCAGAAAATTATTAATGCATATCTTAGAATATCAATTAAAAGGTCGGTCAATACATAGTGAGTCTTATCTACTTCTACAGACAATCCATGATCCACACCTTCTGATAGGAAAAAAGTCTTGGAAGTTTTGCAGATAGATAATAATTTGTGTTGCTTACTGTAGGGGAGAACGTACATTAATCCGCATTTAATGACTCTCTAGTACAAATAATGCACCACCACTGACATCAATCAACACGAATGAAAACATGCCAACTTTGGAGTTAAATGTAGGCAAAGCACAGGAACTACTACATGTTTATCTTTGAATCACGAGAGTAGGATATATTTAGTGTCTACTAGCCATGTATAACTGGGAACATGACGTCAACTATCACATTTACATAATAGACATACGAACATGTATGTACACAGATTTACCGATACCATTCTCCTGCGGGTTTGAGACACTAACTGGTATATAGCTGTGATCTAACCTATTATTATATCACAAACCGCCAATATTGAAACACTTCGAAATGATCTGCAAGTAGACGGCACGGGACGGGAGTAGGACTTCAAAATAAAATCACAATCACTATGACCAGGGGAAAGTTGAGCGAAAAGTTATTTTCAACAAGAAAACGGTTACTATGGTAACATGTGTCCGGAGTCATTGTACCAACACTTGGTAAAGGGTTACTGTAGTAACATATGTCCAGGTTTATTGTACGTACACTAGGCACAGTGTAACTGTGGTGACATGTGTCCCGGGTAATTGTACCTACACTAGGTACAGGGTTACTGTGGTAACATGTGCTCTGGGTAATTGTACCTTAACTAGGCACAATGTTACTGTACCTACACTAGGTACAGGGTTACTATGGTAGCATGTGTCCAGGGTTATTGTACCTACACTAGCAGGTACAGGGTTACTTTGGTAACATGTGTCCAGGGTTATTGCACCTACACTAGGCACAGTGCTACTGTGGTAACATGTGTCCAGGTTATTGTACCTACACTAGGTACAGGGTTACTGTGGAAACATGCGTCCAGGGTTATTGTTAAGCACTATAAACATTGTTACTGTGGTAACCTATGTCCAGGTTTATTGTACCTACACTAGGTAGAGGGTTACTATAGTAGCATGTGTACAGGGTTACTGTACCTACACTAGGTACAGGGTTACTGTACCAACACTAGGTACAGGGTTACTGTACCTACACTATGTACAGGGTTACTATGGTAGCATGTGTCCAGGGTTATTGTACCTACACTAGGTAGAGGGTTACTATAGTAGCATGTGTACAGGGTTACTGTTCCTACACTAGGTACAGGGTTACCATGTTAACATATATCTGGGGTTATTGTACCTACACTACCAGGGTTATTGTACCTACACTAGGAACAGTGCTACTGTGGTAACATGTGTCCAGGATTATTGTACCTACACTAGGCACAAGGTTACCGGGGTAACATGTGTCCGGGGTTATTGTTACTACATTAGACACAAAATTACGGTGGTAACATGTGTCTAGGGTAATTATACCTACACTAGACAAAGGGATACTGTGGTAACGTGTGTCCGGGGTTATTGTACCTACAATAGGTACAGGGTTACTGTGGTAACATGTGTCCATGATTATTGTACCTACACTAGAAACAGAGTTACTGTGGCAAAAAAAATCCGGGGATATTGTACCTACACTAGACGCAGAGTTACTATGGTAACATGGGTCCATGGTTATTGTACCTACACTAGAAAGTGTCCCGGGTAATTGTACCTACACTAGGTACAGGATTACCGTGTTAACATATATAGGGGTTATTGTGCCTATACTAGGTATATTGCTACTGTGGTAACATGTGTCCAGGATTATTGTACCTACACTAGGCACAGTGCTACGGTGGTAACATGTGTCCAGGTTTATTGTACCTACACTAGGTAGAGGGTTACTATAGTAGCATGTGTACAGGGTTACTGTTCCTACACTAGGTACAGGGTTACCATGTTAACATATATCTGGGGTTATTGTACCTACACTAGGTACAGGATTACTGTGGTAACATGTGTCCATGATTATTGTACCTACATTAGACACAAGGTACAGGGTTGCCGTGGTAACATGTGTCCGGGGTTCTCCTACTTCACTAGAGGAATACCGTGGTAACATATATCCGGGGATATTGTACCTACACTAGACGCAGAGTTACTATGGTAACATGTGTCCATGGTTATTGTACCTACACTAGAAACATTGTTACTGTAGTAACATATGTCCGGGGATATTGTACCTACACGAGACGCAGAGTAACTGTGGTAACATGTGTCCAGGGTAATTGCACCTACACTAGGTACATGGTTACTGTGGTTACATATATCCGGTGTTATTTTACCTACGTTAGGTATATGGTTACTGTTGTAACATGTGTACGGGGTTATTGTGCCTACACTAGGTACAGGGTAACTGTGCTAACATTTATCCAGGGATATTGTACCTACACTAGACGCAGAGTTACTATGGTAACATGGGTCCATGGTTATTGTACCTACACTAGAAGCAGAGTTACTGTGGCAAAAAAAATCCGGGGATATTGTACCTACACTAGACGCAGAGTTACTATGGTAACATGTGTCCATGGTTATTGTACCTACACTAGAAGCAGAGTTACTGTGGCAAAAAAAATCCGGGGATATTGTACCTACACTAGGTACAGGATTACCGTGTTAACATATATAGGGGTTATTGTGCCTATACTAGGTATATTGCTACTGTGGTAACATGTGTCCAGGTTTATTGTACCTACATTAGACACAAGGTACAGGGTTGCCGTGGTAACATGTGTCCGGGGTTATTGTACCTACAATAGGTACAGGGTTACTGTGGTAACAGGTGTCCATGGTTATTGTACCTACACTAGAAGCAGAGTTACTGTGGCAAAAAAAATCCGGGGATATTGTACCTACACTAGGTACAGGATTACCGTGTTAACATATATAGGGGTTATTGTGCCTATACTAGGTATATTGCTACTGTGGTAACATGTGTCCAGGATTATTGTACCTACACTAGGCACAATGTTACCGTGGTAACGTGTGTCCGGGGTTATTGTACCTACAATAGGTACAGGGTTACTGTGGTAACAGGTGTCCATGGTTATTGTACCTACACTAGAAAGTGTCCCGGGTAATTGTACCTACACTAGGTACAGGATTACTGTGGTAACATGTGTCCATGATTATTGTACCTACATTAGACACAATGTACAGGGTTGCCGTGGTAACATGTGTCCGGGGTTCTCCTACTTCACTAGAGGAATACCGTGGTAACATATATCCGGGGATATTGTACCTACACTAGACGCAGAGTTACTATGGTAACATGGGTCCATGGTTATTGTACCTACACTAGAAAGTGTCCCGGGTAATTGTACCTACACTAGGTACAGGATTACCGTGTTAACATATATAGGGGTTATTGTGCCTATACTAGGTATATTGCTACTGTGGTAACATGTGTCCAGGATTATTGTACCTACACTAGGCACAGTGCTACTGTGGTAACATGTGTCCAGGATTATTGTACCTACACTAGGCACAAGGTTACCGGGGTAACATGTGTCCGGGGTTATTGTATTTCACTAGAGGGTTACCGTGGTAACATATATCCGGGGTTATTCTACCTACACTAGGCACAAGGTTACCGAGGTAACATGTGTCCGGGGTTATTGTACCTTCACTAGGTATATGGTTACAGTGGTAACATGTACCGGGGTTATTGTACTTACACTAGGGACAGGGTTACTGTGGTAACATGTGTCCATGGTTATTGTACCTACACTAGAAAGTGTCCCGGGTAATTGTACCTACACTAGGTACAGGATTACTGTGGTAACATGTGTCCATGATTATTGTACCTACATTAGACACAAGGTACAGGGTTGCCGTGGACGCATGTGTCCGGGGTTATTGTTACTACATTTGACACAAAGTTACGGTGGTACCATGTGTCCGGGTTATTGTACCTTCACTAGGTATATGGTTACAGTGGTAACATGTACCGGGGTTATTGTACTTACACTAGGTACAGGGTAACTGTGGTAACATGTGTCTTAGGTACAGGGTTACTTTGGTAACATGAGTCCAGGGTTATTGTACCTACACTAGGTAGAGGGTTACCGTGGTAACATGTGTCCAGGTTTGTTTTACCTACTTTAGGTATATGGTTACTGTGGTAACATGTGTACGGTGTTATTGTACCTACACTAGGTATATGGTTACCGTGGTAAAATATATCCGGAGTTATTGTACCTACACTAGGCACAAGTTTACCGTGGTAACATGTGTCCGGGTTTATTGTACCTACACTAGGAACAGTGCTACTGTGGTAACATGTGTCCAGGATTATTGTACCTACACTAGGCACAGGGGAACTGTGGTAACATTTGTCCAGGGATATTTTACCTACACTAGACACATAGTTACCGTGGTAACATGGGTCATGCGTTATTGTACCTACACAAGGTACAGGGTTACTGTGGTAACAGGTGTCCATGGTTATTGTACCTACACTAGAAGCAGAGTTACTGTGGCAAAAAAAATCCGGGGATATTGTACCTACACTAGACGCAGAGTTACTATGGTAACATGTGTTCATGGTTATTGTACCTACACAAGGTAAATGGTGACCGTGGTAACATGTGTCCTGGGGTATTGTTCCTACACTAGGAATATGGTTACCGAGGTAACATGTGTCCGGGTTTATTGTACCTACACTAGGTAGAGGGTTACTATAGTAGCATGTGTACAGGGTTACTGTTCCTACACTAGGTACAGGGTTACTAGGTAGAGGGTTACTATAGTAGCATGTGTACAGGGTTACTGTACCTACACTAGGTACAGGGTTACCGTGGTAACATGTGTCCAGGTTTCTTGTACCTACACAAGGTATATGGTTACCTTGGTAACATGTGTTNCATATATCCGGGGTTATTTTACCTACGTTAGGTATATGGTTACTGTGGTAACATGTGTACGGGGTTATTGTACCTACACTAGGTATATGGTTACCGTGGTAACGTGTGTCCTGGGTTATTTTACCTACAGTAGGTATATGGTTACCGTGGTAACATATATCCGGGGTTATTGTACCTACACTAGGCACAAGGTTACCGTGGTAACATGTATCCGGGGTTATTGTACCTACACTAGGTACAGGGTTACCGTGGTAACATGTGTCCAGGTTTATTGTACCTACATTAAACACAAGGTATATGGTTACCGTGGTAACATGTGTCCAGGTTTGTTTTACCTACTTTAGGTATATGGTTACCTTGGTAACAGTGTCGGGGGTAATTGTACCTACATTAGGTATATGGTTACCATGGTAACATGTGTCCATGTTTATTGTACCTACATTAGACACAAGGTACAGGGTTGCCGTGGTAGCATGTGTCCGGGGTTATTGTTACTACATTTGACACAAAGTTACGGTGGTAACATGTGTCCGGGTTATTGTACTTACACTAGGTATATGATTACCGTGGTAACGTGTGTCCGGGGTTATTGTACTTCACTAGAGGGTTACCGTGGTAACATATATCCGGTGTTATTGTACCTAAACTAGGAATATGGTTAACGTGGTTACATGTGTCCGGGGTTATTGTACCTACGCTAGGTACAGGGTTACTGTGGTACCATGTGTCTAGGGTAATTATACCTACACTAGGCACAGGGTTACTGTGGTAACATGTGTTATGGTTACCTTGGTAACATGTGTCGGGGGTAATTGTACCTACATTAGGTATATGGTTACCTTGGTACCATGTGTCGGGGGTAATTGTACCTACATTAAGTATATGGCTACCGTGGTAACATGTGTCCAGGTTTATTGTACCTACATTAAACACAAGGGATATGGTTACCGTGGTAACATGTGTCCGGGGTTATTGTACTACTGTGGTAACATGTGTCTAGGGTAATTATACCTACACTAGGCACAGGGTTACTGTGGTAACATGTGTCCATGATTATTGTACCTACACTAGAAACAGGGTTACTGTGGCAAAAATAATCCGGGGATATTGTACATACACTAGACGCAGAGTTACTATGGGAACATGTGTCCATGGTTATTGTACCTGCACTAGAAACAGGGTTACTGTGGCAAAAATAATCCGGGGATATTGTACCTACACTAGACGCAGAGTTACTATGGTAACATGTGTCCATGGTTATTGTACCTACACTAGGTACAGGGTAACTGTGCTAACATTTATCCAGGGATATTGTACCTACACTAGACACAGGGTTACCGTGGTAACATGAGCCCTGGGTTATTGTACCTACACTACTAGGTACAGGGTAACTGTGGTAACATTTGTCCAGGGATATTTTACCTACACTAGACATATATTTACCGTGGTAACATGAGCCCTGGGTTATTGTACCTACACAAGGTACAGGGTTATTGTGGTAACATGTGTCTAGGGTAATTATACCTACACTAGACAAAGGGATACTGTGGTAACGTGTGTCCGGGGTCATTGTATCTACACAAGGTACAGGGTTACTGTGGTAACATATGTCCAGGGTTATTGTACCTACACTGCTAGGTACAGGGTAACTGTGGTAACATTTGTCCAGGGATATTGTAGCTACACTAGACACAGAGTTACCGTGGTAACATGAGCCCTGGGTTATTGTACCTACACAAGGTACAGGGTTCCTGTGGTAACATTTGTCCATGTTTATTGTACCTACATTAGACACAAGGTACAGGGTTGCCGTGGTAACATGTGTCCGGGGTTATTGTTACTACATTAGACACAAAGTTACGGTGGTAACATGTGTCGGGGTTATTGTACCTTCACTAGGTATATGGTTACCGTGGTAATATGTGTCCGGGGTTATTGTACTTACACTAGGTACAGGGTTACTGTGGTAACATGTGTCTAGGGTAATTATACCTACACTAGGCACAGGGTTACCGTGGTAACATGAGCCCTGGGTTATTGAACCTACACTACTAAGTACAGGGTAACTGTGGTAACATTTGTCCAGGGATATTTTACCTACACTAGACACATAGTTACCGTGGTAACATGGGTCATGGGTTATTGTACCTACACAAGGTACAGGGTTACTGTGGTAACATGTGTCCATGGTTATTGTACCTACACTAGAAACAGAGTTACTGTGGCAAAAAAAATCCGGGGATATTGTACCTACACTAGACGCAGAGTTACTATGGTAACATATATCCGGGGTTATTGTACCTACACTAGGTATATGGTTACCGTGGTAACATGTGTCCGGGGTTATTGTACCTACACTAGGTACAGGGTTACCATGTTAACATATATCTGGGGTTATTGTACCTACACTAGGTACAGGATTACCATGTTAACATATATCTTGGGTTATTGTACCTACACTAGGTACAGGGTTACCATGTTAACATATATCTCGGGTTATTGTACCTACACTAGGGCCAGGATTACCGTGTTAACATATATAGGGGTTATTGTGCCTATACTAGGTATATTTTTAACATGTGCCCGGGGTTATTGTACTTACACTAGGTACAGGGTTACTGTGGTAACATGTGTCCATGATTATTGTACCTACACTAGAAACATTGTTACTGTAGTAACATATGTCCGGGGATATTGTACCTACACGAGACGCAGAGTAACTGTGGTAACATGTGTCCAGGGTTATTGTACCTACACTAGGTACAAGGTTACTGTGTTAACATGTGTCTAGGTTTTTATACCTACACTAGACACAGAGTTACTATGATAACATGTGTTCATGGTTATTGTACCTACACAAGGTAAATGGTGACCGTGGTAACATGTGTCCTGGGGTATTGTTCCTACACTAGGAATATGGTTACCGTGGTAACATGTGTCCGGGTTTATTGTACCTACACTAGGTACATAGTTACTGTGGTTACATATATCCGGGGTTATTTTACCTACGATAGGTATATGGTTACTGTTGTAACATGTGTCCTGGGTTATTGTACCTACACTAGGTATATGGTTACCGTGGTAAAATATATCCGGAGTTATTGTACCTACACTAGGCACAATGTTACCGTGGTAACGTGTGTCCGGGGTTATTGTACTTCACTAGAGGGTTACCGTGGTAACATATATCCGGTGTTATTGTACCTACACTAGGAATATGGTTAACGTGGTTACATGTGTCCGGGGTTATTGTACCTACACTAGGTACAGGGTTACCGTGGTAACATGTGTCCAGGTTTGTTGTACCTACACTAGGTATACGGTTACCTTAGTAACATGTGTCTTGGGTTATTGTACCTACATTAGGTATATGGTTACCGTGGTAACATGTGTCAAGGTTTATTGTACCTACATTAGGTATATGGTTACCTTGGTAACATGTGTCAGGGGTTATTGTACCTACATTAGGTATATGGTTACCGTGTTAACATGTGTCCGGGGTTATTGTAACAACATTAGACACAAAGTTACGGTGGTAACATGTGTCTTGGGTTATTGTACTTACACTAGGTATATGGTTACCGTGTTAACATTTATTCATGTTTATTGTACATACATTAGACACAAGGTCTATGGTTACCGTGGTAACTTGTGTCAAGGTTTATTGTACATACATTAGACACAAGGTACAGGGTTGCCGTGGTAACATGTGTCCTGGTTTGTTGTACCTACACTAGGTAGACGGTTACCTTAGTAACATGGGTCTTGGGTTATTGTACTTACACTAGGTACAGGGTTACCATGTTAACATATACGGTTACCTTAGTAATATGTGTCTTGGGTTATTGTACTTACACTAGGTACAGGGTTACTGTGGTTACATGTGTCCATGTTTATTGTACCTACATTAGGTATATGGGTACCTTGGTAACGTGTGTTGGGGGTATTGTACCTACATTAGGTATATGGTTCCCGTGGTAACATGTGTCTAGGGTTATTATACCTACACTAGACAAAGGGGTACTGTGGTAACGTGTGTCCGGGGTTATTGTATCTACACAAGGTACAGGGTTACTGTGGTTACATGTGTCCATGTTTATTGTACCTACACTAGGAATATGGTTAACGTGGTTACATGTGTCCGGGGTTATTGTAACTACATTAGACACAAAGTTACGGTGGTAACATGTGTCTTGGGTTATTGTACTTACACTAGGTATATGGTTACCGTGGTAACATGTGTCCGGGGTTATTGTACCTTCACTAGGTATATGGTTACCGTGGTTACAGGTGTCCGGGGTTATTGTACTTACACAAGGTATATGGTTACCGTGGTAACATGTGTCCGGGGTTATTGTACTTACACTAGGTACATGGTTACTGTGGTAACATGTGTCTAGGGTAATTATACCTTCACTAGACAAAGCGGTACTGTGGTAACGTGTGTCCGGGGTTATTGTATCTACACAAGGTACAGGGTTACTGTGGTAACATTTGTCCAGGGATATTGTAACTACATTAGACACAAAGTTACGGTGGTAGCATGTGTCCGGGTTATTGTACCTTCACTAGGTATATGGTTACCGTGGTTACAGGTGTCCGGGGTTATTGTACTTACACAAGGTACACGGTTACTGTGGTAACATGTGTCTAGGGTATTTGTACCTACACTAGGCACAGGGTTACTGTGGTAACATGTCTCCAGGGTAATTGTACCTACACTAGGTACAGGGTAACTGTGGTAACATGTGTCTTGGGTTATTGTACCTACACTAGACACAGAGTTACCGTGGTAACATGAGCCCTGGGTTATTGTACCTACACTAGGTACAGGGTTACCATGTTAACATATATCTGGGGTTATTGTAACAACACTAGGTACAGGATTACCGTGTTATCATATATCGGGGTTATTGTGCCTATGCTAGGCACAGTGTTACCATGTTAACATATATCTGGGGTTATTGTACCTACACTAGGTACAGGGTTACCATGTTAACATATATCTGGGGTTATTGTACCTATACTAGGTATATTGTTACCGTGCTAACATGTGCCCGGGGTTATTGTACCTACACTAGGTACAGGGTTACCGTGGTAACATGTGTCCATGATTATTGTACGTACACTAGAAACATTGTTACTGTAGTAACATATATCCGGGGATATTGTACCTACACTAGACGCAGAGTTACTGTGGTAACATGTGTCCAGGGTTATTGTACCTACACTAGGTACAAGGTTACTGTGTTAACATGTGTCTAGGGCAATTGTACCTACACTAGGAATATGGTTACCGTGGTAGCATGTGTCCGGGTTTATTGTACCTACATTAGACACAAGGTACAGGGATACTGTACCTACATTAGGCACATGGTTACCGTGGTAACATATATTCGGGGTTATTGTACCTACATTAGGCACAGGGTTACCGTGGTAACATATATTCGGGGTTATTGTACCTACACTAGGCACAGGGTTACCGTGGTAACATATATCCGGGGTTATTGTACCTACGCAAGGTATATGGTTACCGTGGCACTAGGCACAGGGTTACCGTGGTATTTGCACTAATGTGTATGTGTATTAGCTTTTTTTTAAACTAATATTCTAGAGACATCGACGAGTGTATACCAGAGAATAGTAGGTTTCGTTATGTGACTGAAATGATATCACCAAGACCCACTGAGCGGTTGTTTAAACTAAATACTCAAAAAATATACTTAATTTGACATTTTTTTCCTGGTCCAAGGTCGAGTCACAATGTAAAATTCCACAATTCTAAAAGTGGTTGAGTAATGTAGCTTCCACGATTTTCGTTTCGTGTGTAACTTTATTAGCCCTAAATCCGCGCTACGTTTGGGGTTGCTTTGTTACCTTATTACAGCAGTCGAGCGTAAGGACTTCCACAACATAATCGGACTTATGCTCTCTGTCACCAGATATGGATATCATTTCGGTTTTAGTCATCGAGTCCATTATAGCATGTATATAATTGGTGTTTGAAGGTAAGGTTTTAAATGTTTTATTAATAGTAAGTAGTGCGTGTGATCACCTTACTATCTAAAGCCGTCCTTCACTCTTGTAATCTTACAATACTATATAATACCAAACTGTTTCTCAGTACAAAACATTGATCATGAAATGGTAGGCTTAGTTAAAAAGAGAATTAACTTAAGAAGTTGAGAGATCACAATGAAGGAAAAACGACCCGCTAACTACCGGCCATAGGTCCGCGCTGTTCTGGCAATTAACACCAATTCCGTTCGATTACATTTTGTAGATCTATGCTTGCTTTCAGCTCATTTGCTTAAAAAATGACTTCACAGGTGCATCTCTTAAAAAAGCACCCTGAAATATCAAAATATCGTCTTGTCTGATCAAATGATTGAGTCCCCAATGATGTCAGTTAAGTCAAGATAACGGAAGTTGACCGATTTTGATTCAATTTCTCATTGATTGCTTCGAAGACATATAGTTAGTATACCCCTAAAATACAATAGAAACGTTTTAGACATTATGACGTATACAATTAGCAAGACACAGAAACGAACGCACCGAACATTTACACATTTAACATCATTGGCGATGGACAACATTACGAAGTTAGATTACAGGAATTCTTATTGTAATAATTAAATGATGTAAGTGTATAATATCCTGTCATATAAATGGGATTTAGGTCGTGTAACAATACGATTATATATACATATCCCTGTCATATATCTTGTGTAGTACTTTTATCATAATTCAGATTCATCTGTTATAATAATTAACCGACGTGGATATTGCACACTTAACAATTATGCGGAACCGGGGATGAGAAATAGTTGAAAATAGTTTGACGATCAATACAGGGAGCTGAATGGTCTCGGGGTGTGCGATTCGGTTATATGTTATCCCTTCGACGCCTAGGGAAGCAGTGAAGGTGGGCGAAGTCAGGAAGATGTGGAGGCGGCGGAAAAAACACGTCTTTCTGTTCAAGTCTTTAGCCGAAGAGGAATAGAAACGACACATGACAACAGTGGCACAGGTACACGTACTGTACATGTATACATAACACATACATTCTATACAAAGACACGAATGACGCGGGAACGGAACCCGGATTCCGAACATAATCGGACGAATCTATAAGACAAAATAGATATATAACAGAACAAGTATGACGCATTTAATTAAATATAGATTATTTTCTCCATTTCTCCGCTCCACTATGATATTCTTCCTCTCGCTAGGAGGTCTATCCCCATCGAAACGTTCAGCGTTTACACGTTTTAGGGGTTAAGATTAACTTTCGGTAAAAATACCACCAATGATGATATACATGTATTACGATTGTTCGACATCGAGAGCTTTCCTCCCTTCTCGTATACATCATACTTTTTACCGAAGGCTGATTTAAATCCCTCAAATTTCAACATTACTCTGAACACCTTAGCATAGGCTCAACTATAGCTGAAACATATGTTCGATCTAAAGAATAGGATATTTCCTTCTGAAGATCCAAGTCCGGTGTTCGGGGGTCGGAACCTGGACTTTGGTGCGATAAATATTTGCCATACAGAACTGTTACAAAGTCTGTCCTGTCCTGTCCTAAGAAAACAATCGTCATCAATCTAACGGTTGTGACGTTTAACAGGAAAACTATAAAACCTGCGGTCTACCTGTGTGTTGGTGCTATATATGGGCGATTAACTTCACTCAAGTAAACCAGACGAATGAATCACACATACGCCAGCTAAAACAATTCACCGACATATCAAATACAAGAAGTCCTAAGGGCCTGTATCCGTCACTTGTTCAGCAATGCTGTATCTCACGTCTGCAAAGTACTGAAGGTACTTATGGAGAAGGGATTTGGAGGTTTCAAAACCTAACATAACAGAACAAACAATCAACTCGGGGCTGCCTAGGCCCCTATGTAACAAACCAAGGACCGCGCTGGGGGATCACGATGCTTGTTTTCCTTAACCATTTCAAGACATGCATCAACGTAAACATTTATGTTCGTTTTGTTTGTGATGCTGCTACGGCTTGGGCAATGAAGAGGAGGGATTCGTAGTTTCAGATAATTTCTGCATCCTGAGGTTTGTTATATTTTATAAAGACCACTTCTGTGCAAACTCATATTAAGTCACTTGCACATCACCATCGTTCTCTTGTGTTCGGAGCCCAAGACGTGCAAATACATTTTTTCTGAATTGCATGGCAACAAATCGCTGTACTGCGTACAGACTTATCCTACGATAGGTTATTTCGTGGGAACGAAATAGTATTGCGTGGAAAAGAGATAGTATGTATTTTATTTATCCCGGGTCGCCGGCTTACTCCCAGTCCTAGTATTATCTAGGATTGCCCTCACTGTACCAGGTAGCATGCGCCGAGTCGGCATATTACATAATGCGGAACTCGACCGAGCTTTATCGGACATATTTGATTTCTACTGCATGTGTTAGTTAAAAGCAATTCTGCCCTGAACGTATTGCTCAAGTATGCATGCACGATATTCATTACAAGGAATGATGGCAGAGGTTAAATTGGATTATATTAAAAGCATTTAAACGAACACCCGCTTGACTTCAATGGAGAACCCCCATTTTTATTTGCCATAGATACCTGTACGTGCCCCGTTTACCGTGACACGCCGTATATTTACATTCTATTTAAATATAAGAAACTATCTGAGAAGTTTTGTTATGTTATGTACAGTATATGAACAAACTAGCAGTTATGGAGGGATGGAGGAGTCAAATGAACCTCACTGATATTTGTATATCCTAACTAAAACCCTCAAGAAGCCTCAATTCTAGCTAACGAGCTTTCCTTCGTGGCACAAATCTGCAAAGTATCTGCGAAAGGAAGTATTATGACCCCTACACTATTTTAAGGGGTACCGGAAGCCCGATGTTGGTAAAATGAGATTCGTTTGTTAGCTTTGACCGTCCGTATTTTTTCTCCTCGGAATGCAACCAAGTCAACATAACGTATCTATATGCCAAAACATTTCCTTGGGGACCGTATAGCGAAGAGTATAGGCATTGGGACCGGTTACCGGTAGTTCCGCTTTATTAGTTAATGCGTCTAGAACAAACAGGAAATAGCTATATTTCGTCTGAGGAAGTTAGATCACGTGACTACGTGAAGAGACAAAGCTAATCTAAGAAGATTTAGTAACGTTTTCTTATCGGTTATATCTGTCTACCGGGACACTAACGGTAGATTTAGTAACGTTTTCTTATCGGTTATATCTGTCTACCGGGACACTAACGGTAGATTTAGTAACGTTTTCTTATCGGTTATATCTGTCTACCGGGACACTAACGGTAGATTTAGTAACATTTTCTTATCGGTTATATCTGTCTACCGGGACACTAACGGTAGATTTAGTAACGTTTTCTTATCGGTTATATCTGTCTACCGGGACACTAACGGTAGATTTAGTAACGTTTTCTTATCGGTTATATCTGTCTACCGGGACACTAACGGTAGATTTAGTAACGTTTTCTTATTGGTTATATCTGTCTACCGGGACACTAACGGTAGATTTAGTAACGTTTTCCTATCGGTTAAATCTGTCTACCGGGACACTAACGGTAGATTTAGTAACGTTTTCTTATCGGTTAAATCTGTCTACCGTTTACCTATCTTTAGATATTAAACTGATATGTTGATGTGTTATCCCTGTCAGCTGTCTAACAGGACACATCACTTGTCTCTGTCACCCCGTCACTTTAAGAATTTGAAGGTCAAATCTTAAAGTCACCACCAATCACATACGTAGGCAAAGACAAATTTATACACACGTTTATATGTGTTATTTTGTTTGTGAATCGAGTGTTACCACACCGTTCTGTGTTACAGGCCGTTGTCTGAAACACCTGGCAATATGTATCACCATTTCTCAACAAATGAAACTAATTGTATTCGGAAAATCCACAACTGAAGAACCAAACGAGAGATCTCGCCGACTAGAATGACGAGTTGTACCGGAAGTGCACTTTAAATGATACTTAACAGGTGAACAGGTCGTGAATATATTAAATCTGTCCATTGTCATAGTGTGTTGACACGGTGTCCTTCGCATTAAAGCCATTCTGGTATTTGTGGAGGATAGATAGATAGATAGATAGATAGATGGATAGATAGATAAAATAGATAGATAGATAGACAGACAGACTGGCGGGTAACTTTACATAACACTGTATAAGGCAATACAACCCTAATACGTATACCATAACTACATATAGGATCTACACAGCTCTATCAGTAGAGACTGAAACTGATGTATATTGCGATTTCCGTCTGACAAACTGTCACACTCATTATTTGCGACGGAGTGGAATGTAACATCACACGTTATTCCGGAAACATTTTCGCTCGTTCACTATATTTTAAACAGACAATAAAATACTTATAATCTAATTCATATTTCATTGTTACATTTTTAACGCACATGTCTTGATATAACTTTATAATTGTCATTGATTATTAGCTTACCCGGTCCGAAGTACCAATGTGAGCTTATGCCATACCGTGGCGTCCGTCGTCCGTACGTCAACAATTTCTTCAAACGACATCTTCTTCTTAACCACCGCTTGGAATTTAACTAAATTTGACTGGAAGCATCCCTAGGTGGTGGGGATTCAAAATTGTACAAATGGTAGGGTTAACCCCCCAGGGGCTGAGGGGCTGAGGGGCTGGGCCAAAAGGGGACAATTTTGCTATATTGCTATAAACGACTTTTTCTATAGAATTTTGCAATGAATATCAATCATATTTGGTCAGAAGCATTCATGGGAGGCGAGGATTCAAAATTGTATAGATGGTGGGGCTGACCTCCCAGGGGGCTGAGGGTCAGGGCCAAAAGGGGACAATTTGGATATATTGCTATATACGACTTCTTCTGTAGATCTGTGCAATGGATATCAACCATATTTCACTGGAAGCATTCCTAGGTAGTGGGGTTTCAAAATTGTACAAATGATTGGGCTGAACCCAAAAGGAGGCTGAGGGGCAGGGCCAAAAGGGGTTAATTTGGCTATATTGCTTTAAGCAACTTCTTCTCTACAACTAAAAGTTGGAGATCAACCATATTTGACTTGAAGCATCCCTAGGTAATGGGGATTGAAAATTGTAAAAATAGTTAGGCTGACTCCGCTGGGGGCTGAGGGGCGGGGCCAAAAGCGGGCAATTTGGCTAAAATGCTATAATAACTTCTTCTGTAGAACTTTGCGCTGGATATCGATCATATTTGGTCAGAATCGAAGCATTCATGAGAAGCGGGGATTCAAAATTGTATAAATGGTGGGGCTGACCCTCTCAGTGGGCTGAAGGGCGGGGCCAAAAAGGGTAATTGGGCTATTTTGCTATAAACGACTTCTTCTGTAGATCTATGAACTGGATATCAATCATATTGGTTGGAAGCATTCATGGGAGGCAGGGATTCAAATGTACTTGGCTAAAGGGAGGTGCCAAGAATAGTTTATTGCTTGGAAATGGTTGAGATTCCCACCATATAACCATATATACAATTGGTGAGAATGAAGAGAAGAATGCACATATGCTTCCAGGATTGCTCAGGGGTCTAGCCCACCCTTGGAGACATAGTCCCTGGGTCATAACTTTGAAACGGTTGAGATCCCCACCCCAAAACTGTAAATACAAATGCTGGGCATAAAGAGACGAATGCAGTCATGATATTAAAATTGACCGTGGGGTCTGCCCCCACCCTCGCAGACTTAACCTTTGGGTCATAACTTTGAAACAGTTGAGATCCCCACCCCAAAACTGTATACTCAAATGCTGGGCATAAAGAGACGAATGCAGTCATGATATAATAATTGATCCTGGGGTCTGGCCGCAACCCTAGTGACCTAGTTTCTGAGTCACACCTTGGAAACAGTGAAGATCCCCACCCCATAACCATACATAAAATTGCTGGGCATGAAAAATCCAATACAAATAGGATACAAGGATTGACCTTGGGGTCTGGCCCCATTCCTTTGGATCTTATTTGGAGAATATTTTTCCATGGTTACTTTGATATCCAGGTGAGCGATACAGGCCATCTGGGCCTCTTGCTTAATCTTATATTTGTCTACCATAATGTTTATTGGCATTAGTACTTACACATACTGCTCCGTGAGTAAAATAGTTTGGACCCAGAATATTTAATCAAATCCATGTTACATTTCTATACTCCTAAAATAAGTTTAGTTGGAGTCTTAACTTATTCTGTTGCTAGTTTTCCTGACAATATGGGTCTAAACATCGTATATCTTTGTACACATTGTGATTTATGATGTTTCAGGTGAATGTACGGACACCGATAGATCAGTCTTCGTTGAAAAGCATCAATCTTTTCATGCGTAAGTTAGCTGTATACCAATCCTTCATAATGCCACATATATATACAGTGATAACGGTTTTGGGCCCGATGTATTACAGGTAGCAAAATAGACGCTGCTATATACAACCCTGCTACCATAGTTAATTATCAGTATCATCAATTATAATTTACTCATGCATTTATACATTAAATGAAAATTAGATTAATCATGGTTCTGCGCGGACGGATACTCATGGCACTACGCTAAAGGAAACATCATGGTACTGCACGGACGGACATATCATAGCACTGCGCTGTTCAAGTATAATTTAACATTACTCGTGAGATAAGGCTGTGAGACTCGCACACCTCTAGTTAATGACCGTCCCTCGTCCCCATTTATTGAATTTCAAAGGTCACCCCGTCCGCGCTTCCCCGTCCTCAAATTTCTCCGTCCTATTTCCCGGTCCCCGCATCTCTGTCTTATTTCCCCGCCTCCATTTACTCCTCCCCCCCCCCCCTTCCCCGTGCCCGCTTCCCCGTTCTACCGTTCTATTTAATTACAATTACTTTTTGTAATTAATTATGTTATAAACTTATCGAATCATATTGATTCGTGGTTTTTTCTTAATCCTTTCCATGTACCGAACATAGGGTGTTTTAACATTTCAAAAGTTCAGTTCTATCATGCAATTGCACTCTTAAAAGCCAACTTCATTTAAACATATCTTGAAATAAAAAACGTAAGAATGTTTCAAGGGTGATATTTGAACTTGTTACACGAGTCGCTGAGCTGTTGTCCTGCTGTAAACATTTAACAATAGTAAATCCGTCGGAGTAAGAGCTGACCCCGCGCGTACAGATTGGATTTCTCGTTTACGTGACTTGGGAGAGTGGCCGCGTAAATCAAGGTGTAAGTAATTATTTACGTACCTCTGCCTGCCTGTCCTACTCACATACCTTACAACGTCATTTATATTCTCTCCACAAAACTACAAACGAATTGAGTAGGGTGGCGCAGTGGATAGCGCACTTGCCTTATACGGGGTTCGATTCCCCGATCGAACGTGAGAAGGTATGGGTCCCCCCCCCAAAATCCCCCCCCCA
>NW_018408879.1:436370-438776 GCF_002113885.1 Mizuhopecten yessoensis
CTCCCCCACCCCCACCCCACACCATCTTAATATGACCTTGTTTGTAAAGTCAGAACGGCACACACACGACTTATCAGAACAGTTATCATGCGCCATTGTTTGACAGTGTTAAGATGATTCATGTTTTAAGGATATAGACAATATACCCTTCCTTAAAGGTACATGTCATATCCAAACTGATTGGTCATCAATACCTCAATATAAATACCAATCGTCCATTTTAATTGAATTTAAAGTATTTTCACGGTTATTGTGCGTTTATTACTGAATGCTATTTCGTTTTTTTAATGTAAGCAGTACGGCTAGTCTTTACATATTTTTTTCTCTAAAAATAGAACTGCTAAGACTTATCAGAATAACGTTGTCATTTTTTGGCATTACATTAACTTCAGCATACCTCAGTTTTCATGAATAATAATTTAATAATCTATCACCGAAATTCACATTTATAAGTCAATTTCCTTCAGCTCACCAAACCATGCATTAAGGCTTTAAGGAGAACCACACCTTTCCTAACCCGTTCATTGTTGAGGACATAATGACACAGGTCATTCGTTAAATAAAGTTGACAAGTTTGTTTGGAGGCATATTTATTTTATTTTAACTTGTGCCGATATAATTAGGGCGGTGATCGGCATTGTCGCTAGTTTGGAGGAGATCTCGATAATAATACCTGATTTAGTCAAAGGCTTATCTCCCTCAGGATCGAGATTAACTAAGCAGGGCAATTATCAAAAGACGACGTCACTGACACCACAAGTCGATCTGTCGCTAGAGAGTAAATTAAACATTAGTTCTCGATAATCTCGGCCTATCACCACTGTTGTATACAGCTGTTCTACGTTGTAGGGGAGATAACTCTGGTACAGTAGGTATATAGGTGACAATCAGTTAGGGTAAATAGAAATTTTGTCTTATTCACTTCCAAAAGAAATTGAGGTTGGTCTAAATAACGCCGTTTTAACAATCTCCAACGATGATTAAGCGTATAATTTTGAAACGACTCCAGTCCTAATACTAAAGGATTCCGGAAACGTGCGGAAAAAGGCAATTTGAACAGGAAAATATGCTGCTGTATATACTCGTTAATATTTGAAACATTTCCCCCCGATAACAACAATACACAACAGCTATGACAATGACACAACAGATCTAATGAGGAAATGACCACGGACAAAACAGGAAATCAATAATGATTTCTCTTCAGGAAATAAACGGTTGGGGATAAATATCCTTTAGCATCAATGACATGTAATAAGGGAACATATAGCGACTATTTGGCTCGTACTTGTAATTAGGGAACATATAGCGACTATTTGGCTCGTACTTGTAATAAGGGAACACATAGCGACTATTTGGCTTCATGCAAGTATTAACGTGATTGGTATTTTATGAACGTTTCTTATACAAAAACATTATCTTTCAGATTTATCCAGCACTTTCATTTTACCCTTAAGTATAGTAATGAAAAATTGTTCCGGGGCGATGAACATCAACATTTACATTCGTTTTCATAATTAATGCATAATTCCGTTCGTGTACTATCCACATTGACACCACTTTGAAAAATTTACAAAATACAAATTTGGAATTAATAATCACTTAAGGACAATCATATGCAAAGTAACAGATAGTGCAGACCGCAAAATAGTGTAATTTAAACAATATTCTTATTCAATAAAATAAAAACAATCATACAAAAACGCATGCAGTAGATGAATAAAGATTAGAAAGCTAACTCGAACTTTATGAAAGTCATCTGCCTTAGTTTGGTCTGCATATATGGATGTAATGAGTGGTGTTGTTTAACATTGTAAAACAAAATGAAATGATTGAAAATGACAATAAGATACGTAGTACATGCAGTCATTGAAATTGACATATCTGTAATCGTTTTCCTTTAAGAATTATCAAAACTAGATTCCTGATAATATCTCTGATGTCAATTTCGTACTGATCCAATTTGAAATATCTACCTATTTCCTTTACTTACATATACAGTGGGTACTTGTGATATCTTTGATTGAAATGGTATGTAAAAAAATCGATTAATCAAGGATATTGATTAATCAGGATGTACATGGTTATATATCAAGTCCCCAGTGATTGGTGATTTATTAACATTTCTTATATCATATGCAGTTTATTGAATAATTATTAAACAAGACGTTTTGAACCAATGTGTCTAAATTGATTATCGATTTGTCTGACGCAATTGATTTTTGCCCTAATTCAACTAAATGTTCCTACTTATATTCGTTATCAGCAGAGTGGCGCAGTGGAAGCGTGCTGGGCCCATAACCCAGAGGTCCGAGGATCGAAACCTCACTCTGCTAAGATACATTGAGTATTTTCGATTAAGTTATTCCTTTTCAACAATATAAACACATATCTCCGACTTATTTT
>NW_018408879.1:440790-441366 GCF_002113885.1 Mizuhopecten yessoensis
TTTTCATAATTATCCAACATTTTCATTTTACCTTTAAGTGCAGAAAAAGAACATTCTTACGGGGCGTGGAACATCAACATTTACTTTTGTTTTTATAATCAATGCACAATTCCGTTCCTTTACTTTTCACATTGATATCATTTTGAGGAATTTACAATGACAATTAAATGCAAAGTTACAGACAGTCTATACTCAAAATGATGTTATTTGTAACAACATTTAAATTCAATAATTACATGTACAACAACAATCCTACAAAAACGCATGCAGTAGATGAATAAGGATTAGACAGCTAACTCGAACTTTATGTAAGTCATCTCCCTTAGTTTGGTCTGCATATATGGATGTAATGAGTGGTGTTGTTTAACATTGTAAAAAAAATGAAATGATTGAAAATGACAATAAGATACGTAGTACATGTAGTCATTGAAATTTACATATGTATAATCGTTTTCCTTTATGAATTATCAAAACTAGATTCCTGATAATATCTCTGATGTCGATTTCGTACTGATCCAATTTGAAATATACAGCGGGTACTTGTGATATCTTTGATTGAAATGGTATGTAAAAAAA